>NW_010534052.1:37951-59935 GCF_000687285.1 Phaethon lepturus | reverse complement strand
CTTTCCAACCTTAGTGATTCTGTGATAATATAGCATGAGCAGATTCATTCTATGTGGCTGCTCACTATGCGAGTGATTGCAATATTACTTGCGTAGAGATAGAGCTCAGCACTGGACAGTCAAAAAGGAATAATTATGCTCAATTCAACTGAGGTAAATTTTTATATTTCTTCCATGTGGATTTTTAAGCTATCTTATCACTATGTGCAATAGGATAACTGGATTGGAAAAAGAAATACCTTTGTGTTTCAAAGCTTCTTTGGGAATGGCTGGTGGAGACACACACATACTGTTCCTGCGTGGTCATGGCAGTTCCAGCCACGACCTACCTACTTCCTCTCTAACTTTGGAAGTAGCTTTCTTAGTAAAAACTTTCCTCCAGACTTTCAAAAATGTCAGACTCCCATCAAGTGATATCTAAGCAATGTCTAAACAGTCTTGTAGATGTGAAACACCTCTTTGCAGGAGCTTTGCAGGTGCTGTCCTACTTCTAGTCCAGTACTATTTGTTTGACTGTGCGTGGTGGTGGTGGTGTTAAAAGTAAAAATACTAGTGTTTTTATGAACACTGCCCTTTCCTTTGACGTCAGGTTAGTAGATATATGCGTGTTCTGCGTGCGAGAGAAGTGTTTATGGCAAATGGGGGAAAAACAGGTGCTGGAGAAATTTTACCTTGCAGATATCCTAGCACCATATCATTGTTTTCCATCAGAGTTAGCTGTGATTGTAATGGTGACAATAAACTGCATTTACACTTCATGCTTGGCATGTATCCATCCCCAAATACTTTAGCCATGTTTGATGCAAGCATAGTAGTTAACTTCTGTGTAATTGTTTTGGCGAAACAGTTGTAGACATTACAGATGTAGAGAAAGAAATTAAAAAAAGAAAAAAACAAAATAATGTACTTAGAATGGGGGGGGAAGAACATGCATGAACATTATTGTATGTTGCATGTTTTATTCTATTGCTAGTTGATTTTAATTTACCTTAGATCAGTATTAGAAAATATTTTTAGTCGGGGGTCTGGTTGAAGGTTTTCAAGTATGTTAAATTTACGGAAGTCCATTGCAATTCTATCCTGACTTTATAATAAATGGATAGAATAGTGCTCTCAAGTTACTGAAAATCTTTCTTTTAATGTTTTTATGGTCAATGGGGATTATGGTGTTTTTCAGAAATTCTGTTACAGGTGTGAAAGTAACGGTCTCTTGGATGTTGCAGCTGGACATCCAGTTCTGCAGTGTTTCTTGCAGGGCTGGCGTCTTCTACATGCTCCATTGTATACTGTGTGGAGATCTAAGGATGTCCGCCCTTTCCTCATCCTAACCTTAGGCCATGGAGTAAGATGGGAAGACAGCAGGGTGCATAACGGAGATAACTGGATTTGCTGAAATCTCAAAATGGATTTCGGCAAATCTGCCTTTTAATCTGTTGGAGTGTGGGAAGGAAATCTGTACTTTACTTTTGGCTTGGTTGGTGGTTTGACCTTTTTAGTATCTAAGTGGGTGCTATTTTCTTCCATTCCTGTTGTCAGGCTCACCTACATGTATGTGGTAAAGCTGCAATAAGTGAACTGCCCCACAGAGACACAAGTACAAATGGACTTGTATAGCACCCTATCTCAATGATAAATATGTGGTTTGTGTCTTTATATATATTACTGTGTTAAATGAGCTTGAAGATCACAACTCTGACCTCTGGATAAACTACCTCAAATACTTGCGTAGGATTGCTGGCTTTCTGTGTTCATTAGAGGCTTATGCTATGAGCCGTTACGGAAGTGGAATTTTTTCTCTGCTTTACAACAAATTTGCTACAGATCATTATTGAGGTCAATGACTTGAAAGTTTGAAAAAGTATCTGCAGAGCTATTTGAAATCTTTCCCTCTCTCTCTAAGGGACAATTAAAGTAGTTATTTTAAAATATTTACGTAACTATCACTGATGAAAATGGAGGATTGTAAAAAGGATTTCGGTGACCAAACACAAAGTTGGGGAAAAGAATATGTTTGTTGTTGAGATAGACATAAGAAATAAGCAATAGTGAGTAGATGACTTGCATTCCCCTGGTTCCCCAATACATTACAACCACAGGATTCATGGTATCATCCCCAAGAAGTTCTGGCACTCTTATTCAATCGATGAATATACTACTGTCCGTTTGTGCACTTGGACATGTCCAAGAGTTGAGTGAGTATTCAAAGCAAAATTGCTTTTCTCTGTGAGGCAGTAGAAAATGGAAGTGATTTTTTCATATTAGCACATTTGTATGCTCCCCTGATAATAATATGGGGGCTGGGGATTACATAAAAACCTGATTCCTTAGTGCTGTCTTGTCTTTCTTCTCTAAAGTAAGACTATTTGAGTTTTACTTTTTACGGGGGGGGAGAAAAAAATCACCTCAGTAAAGCATAGCAGAACTGTGCTGACCTAGCACAGTAGCATGGTTCATTAACAGAGGCTCAAAGTACTCCCATTTTTATATCAGTTGTCAGTAATATATTGAAATCTGTAAAAGCAGATAAGATTTATTATTTAATAATATGACCTTATCCTTTTCAGTGGCATATGAAAGATGTTTGACAAAGCCTTGTTCAGTGTTGACTTTTTTCTACATGCATAAAAAGCAAACAGAAGTTTTAACTGCATGGAGTAGCTTCTTGATATGAAGAATTGTTTTATGGTGGTGGGGAAGATATTTCTGTGACTGTGGGGTTTTTTGCTATGAAATCTGCCTACATTTTGAATTACACTTATTAATGAGCTACGTACAGACCAAAATTAATCTGATCTTCTGTAGACTACAGTGCAGTGATCTCCTGCTCTATAATTCATCAATATTTTTCACATAATCACAGAATAGCTGAGGTTGGACAGGGCTTCTGGAGATAATTTTGTCCAACCTCCCTACTCAAAGCATGGCCACCTGGAGCAGGCTGCACAGGACCATGTCCGGTTGGGGTTGGAATATCTTAAAACATGGAGACCCCACAACCTTGCTGGGCAACCTGTTCTGGTGTTTGACTATTCTCACAGTAAGTAAGTGTTGTTATAGTAAGTAACCGGTGAATTTTTATGCAAAGTTTACTTTTTTTTTTTAAAAAGTGTTAATTTAGGGTAGGAAGACAATGTAGACTTTATAAAAAATAAAAAAGGGGGGGGGCTTATAAATATCTCTTCAGAGCTGCATAACATCTCCCCTGTGGTCATTTACTCTACCTTCAGCCGAAATCTGTGAAAAGCCTACATTTGGCTTGGGTGAGATCAGAAGTCTTGAGCCTGTGGAGTTAACTGGTTCACTGTAGTCTTTTGAGGGCATGAATTGGGATACCTCTTTCAGCAAGGTGTCGTTTCATTTAGCATGGGGTTTTTTTCCTCTCCACTGATAGGCTGACTAATTTTATTTGCATATTCAAAATTGCATTTAAAAAAAATAATCAAAACAGTTCTTTCTCAGAAACTTTCATTTCGGATGGGCAACCCATGTCTTGCTTTTCAAGTCTATGTCAGTGTGTTACAGATACCGTTTGGGACAGAACAATCAGCCACAAGTTACTTCGTCGTGGAACGAGTTAACTGATTTCTGATGCAAGGCTTATGAGGACTGCAGACTACCAAGAATAATTTCTGTTTGTTAGAATGAATCCTTGAGGTCATTTTCAGCATATCAAAGCAAAGATCTTAATTAGGATAAGTTCCAGGTTTTAAAGAAATTGATTGCGATAACTTAGGAAATCGGAAAAGATCTGAAGAGTGTGCTTTTCTTAGCATTGTCAGTGCTGAAATTTTTGATTTGAATTAGAAGAAGAGTTATAATGGCTTTTTTTTTTTGTGGGCAAGAGACAATTTTGTTATGCGTTGGTTACAAAATTATACTTTTATTTTTTTAAAAGGCTTAATCTGGTGAAGCCAGAGAAGTGCACATTATTAAAATAACTCCTGGCGTTCTTCATTTGCATCAATCCAAGGCTTTCCAGTTACTGTGGACCTATAAAACTGCACATATGTGGATTTTTTTGTATGGGTAGATTCATATTATATGTAGACAGAAGCACGTTTAAGGTAGACTTAGAGTGAGACTTGTGCAATATGTAGAAACAGCCAAGTTCAGGTTTCTGCTTTACATTTAAAATTATTGCATATAATGATTTTGTCAGTTTGCTCCCATTTTATGTAGCCTTCTTTTGATCCTCAGGGGGAGAGTGGATCAAGCTACCAGAATGGCACACAGTACTGCCAGGTTTTCCAGAAACTTTAGGTTAATTGTTAGTCTTTCACTACGATAAACTAGATCTTCTTTTGATCAGAAGAGAATATTAATTCAGTAGTATCAGCCTAAGCCCACGCTGGC
Source organism: Phaethon lepturus (assembly GCF_000687285.1). Classification (NCBI taxonomy): domain Eukaryota; kingdom Metazoa; phylum Chordata; class Aves; order Phaethontiformes; family Phaethontidae; genus Phaethon; species Phaethon lepturus. The sequence continues at coordinate 55,582 of NW_010534052.1, read as the reverse complement.
ATTTGTCGACATTGCAGAACCACCACCTAGTTTGACACTTTTTGCTTGCTTCATTTGAGAGCAGTTTAGAACTGAAATCACAGGGGTAGTTTGGATCAAGACTTGTATGTACAAGCAAGGCTCTACGAAGAGTTCGCCCATAGCTGCTGGCACTCTGCCTAGGGCCGTGTAGGAATTACCCTCACAGATCAGAGCGGGAGTCCATCTAATTCAAAGTTTGCTGTCTGACAGCTGCTTCAGAAGAGCAAGGAAAAAAGCCTGTGGCACATGGTTAAGGGATATTCTGCCTGTTACCTACTGTTAATCCCTTGTCAGCAAAGGCTAGCTTCCACCCTCATGCAAGAAGACACTGCATCTCTTCTGCCATTCTTATAATGCCAGATACCTTGCATTCAATTTTATTATTAGATATTTTTGTATACTCTTTATTTGTTATTTTCAGTTCCATTCTCTTGCAGTTAGTTCCATAGTTAATTCTGTGTGGCATAAAAAACCCCACAACAACAAACAAGCACCAATTCCTTTTGCGTTTTCAACTGTTTTTCAACTTCATTCACTGCCACTTTGATCTCTGAGAGGGACCAGAAATGCCTAGTACATATTTCTTCTGTAATTTATTCTTATATCATCTTGTAGTTTGCGTGCTTTCATCTTCCTCTATGCCTCCCATGCAGCATAGCGATCAGAGAGGGGTCATATCAGATCGGAGCAGTGAAAATGATTCCCGTCCTGCTCTACAACTTACATCACGCATGCAAGTTGAAACCAACAGCCGAAGTCACCCGCAGGCTGAACTCTAAGGCAAGAAAATGCTTGTGCTCTGTTCGGTTCAGTTCAAATGGACCATTCTGCCTATCGCCTGCATCGTATGTTGTTGTGACTGCTGGTTTTGAGATGCAAAACATACAAACCCTTCCTCCACAGCACCGCTTCCCATGAACCGGCATGGGACAGCGATAGCGCGTGTGCGTTTTTCTAGTTGCAGAGTAGATGTGTGCCTGATGTGTCCATTTTTCTTTTAAGCGTTACCTTCTCATGAGTAGTGTATTACAAGTGGTTGCTATTGGCCAGAAAGTTGAGTGAGGAGTGTAGAGTGTTTCTGTTACTATTATGAAAGTACAGTCAGTCACTTGCTATAATTATTTTATACCATAAAGCATGTAGATTATCTAGCCTCATTGTTATTTTCTTAAAGCTCAGTTTGATTTATGGTACATACTGAGCCCTGTTGGAGTGCTGCTATACATTAGTATGAACATAAATCTTTTTATTTTCCTTGCTTACCCCAACGTGCCACTATTAAATTCTGCAATATCCTCTGCATGTATTTTCGAAGAGACAAGCCCGTGGTGGCCAGCTACTTTTTGTTCTCATTAAAGATGTTGAAACGACGATAGAGCCTATTCCTGAGCTCTGCTGCCCCGGGTGCATCTCAGCACATGATCGCATCACGTTTCTCGGGGCCTTTCTCCTCCCATATAAAAAACGGAGGGGAAACGACAGTATACTGAGCCCTTTATTTAGCAGGTTTTTTACAACTGTTTGTCCTGCCTACACTGTGTCTGACTGACCGTGCAGTAAAGGCAAAAGGGTAACGTGGAAAACTTGAAAGCTTTAAAAATAGTCGGAGAGGAAAAGCCCTTCGCATCCGGAGCAGAAGAGAAGGACAAACTGAACGGACACGTTTGCAGCTTCCTAATCGACAGTAATGGCATGCTGCTGCTAAACCAGCTTGGTTCTTTATTATTTATGGTTTACAAGTTATTTTAAAAGACCTTCATAATAATAGTCCCATTTCATTTCTGTCTTTTCTATAACCGCTTTTCCTCCACCGCTTCATTTTCAGCTCCAGCATTTCAATTGCATGGCACACCGAGAACCGCTGTTAGTTGCTGTTTTATGGTGGAATACCTTTATGCTCAGTAGCAAAAGCACATTGTTTGTAGATCTTAGGTGATGTATTTTGTCTCACACATTGGTTTTGAATAGTTGTTTTTAAGAATGAATGGAGAGCGAGCGAGCCGAATGCAGCATTAGGAGGATGTAGCAGCTCGGCCAAATCTATCACTGACTTTACTAAGTGACAGAGGCAACACCGAGGCAATCACTGCAACTGTCTGCTGTGCCTGCCAAGTACCTACGAGTTATATTATGCGCCAGAAATACTTTCCACAGCTTGCAGTGTATTTACTGCAATGACTTGAGTCAAATGTGGGTGTTGGAGGAAAATACCAAGGAGTGAGAAAACCAGTTTGGTACTTCAATGTGAAGCTGCCACTTAGAAAGGGATCAAATTATGCTGATGGACACCCTGTTTATGGTCGTTCTGAACCTTTAAAAATATTAAACAGGAGATTAATCGTTTTCTCTCTTGGCCCTCCTCTGCTTCGCATAAACTCCAAGCTCTTCTCGTGCTGATCATTTTTCTCTTGTTGGCACTTCCTTACTATTTTTAACAATTTTTTTTTTCCTTTCTTACATTACTTTCCCTCTACACCTTACAATTGATTCTGTTTGGCTAAAAATAATAATAAAAATACCTTATGCAGTCCTGATGTTGCCTTTCCTAATGAAAATGACTGAGGAAGTAATTTTTTTCTTTTCATTCCTGGGCACCTTCCCCAGAGATTTATTACAGTATGGGTTTAGTTTTGGCTGTGGTACAGAAACAGCTTGCTTTGGTGTTTTATGATCTCCCTCACCTTTCTGGTTATGACAGTCCCTTGTTTCCTCTCCCTTCTACTTGCCCTTTGAAGATACGGACTGTTACTTTCTCCAATATCACTACCTCAGCGATTTCTGGTAGGTTTGCTTGTTTTCCTCTGCCACACAGGTGCTAGCCAAGAAATTAAAGTGTTTTACCCTTTGCAAGCGACCATCCTTCTGCTTCGTAACTCTTGGCAGGGAGAAATTAATCCCAAACGTGAATATTCCTGGACCTGTAAATTTCTTTTCCTCAGCTCTTTGCCAGAGCGGCCCAGCCTGACAGCTACACAGGGATGCTCCTCTTCGCGCGCTTGGCACTCGGTGCTGTCAGTCCCCGGCCGAAGCCTGGCCGCTCGTGGGGAGGCTGTGCCCGGGCTCCGGAGACCCACGACATGTGCGGAGTGGCGGGCGCTCCGGGCTCTGCCGGCTTGTCCTCAGTAACAGGAGCTGTGACAACTCCCGTGGGATCTGAGCTCTTTCCACCTGTCCCTGCTCCTAGCCGTCTTTGTTGCCACCCAGGGTTTGCGAGAGAAGACAAAATGAAGTCGATTTGATTACAGTAAGGCTTGAATACTTGGTCAGAGAAGGGAACTGAAGTTGCAAGAAGACGTTAACGGGATGTGCTGTCGCTGTCAGCTCGGTAACTGGCAAGTCCCTTCCAGGCTCTCGCGGGCATCCTGCTGCTTTGCTGGTTGCACCCGCATCCTGGCGTGTCCCCGCTGCCAAACCGCGGGCTGAAGGACTCGCAGTCGCATCGCTTGCGCGGGACCCCCAGCCGTCACCTGGTCAAACCACGAGCGCAGAGCAGGTCCGCGTAAAGCAGAGAATATAATGTAAGAAGCAAGAGTTTTATACAAGCAGCTGATTAATATCATGCCCTTGGCACTGCACAAAGATTAAATGTGACAGTTAACTGGAACAAGTGATGGGGCTGGGAGAAGAGATTTTGACCTGCCTAACACTCCCTTTGTGCTGGTCGCTCATTCTACGGGACACGGTCAGAGCGTGGACAAGAGACAAGTTGGTGGGGACAAGAGATCGGGAGATTGTTAGGAGAACTCACTAAACTAGAAAATTAAAAAGAGGCTCTTATTTGTGTTTTATATACTGTGTGGTAAGGAAATGGATGGGACAATACAAGTGAAGTTTAAAAAAAAACCAAGCAATGTCACATCTAACTTTTGAAGTCTGTGAGATTTTGCTTTTGGTGCTTATATTATTAATTTTGACCACTTTCAACTTTCGCTATCACTGATTGCTTAAATTTGCAGGATTTCATAAAATTGAAAAAGTACTGGTTAATCTCTGTCTCTGCACATTGTAGTTGTGTCAGTGTTGTAACATCAGGGACATATCATAAGTAGGGATTGGTTTTGCTCCATTCCCAGACATCTGCAGAGTGCACATGATATGATACCAATGCTTTTGTAAACAAAGCTTTATGACAGAAACCAACCATACGGCACTTTCTGAGTACACCCAGGGAATTGTGGAAGAAAATTACATTTGAATCTGTTGATTCATCATGATGTAATATAGGACCTCTTTGGGTTTGAGCTTATTGTTTATTACAGAAATATACAGGTAGTGTGTAAGATATAAACACTGTAAAGTCAGTATAAACACAGGTAAGACCTTGTCAAAACTACTGAAAGAGAGTGATAGGATATTTGAAAATGAAGAAGTTCAGCCCACAAAATAACAGCTGCAAAGTTTTTATCTGTAATGTCTCCAATTGTGTTGCAGTGAAAATGAAATCTTTGAGCAAGGAAACAATTTCAATTAACCGTGCTCAGTGTTCTGCAAGGAGTAACTGATTTGAATGAAATACATGAAAATTACTAATAATCTCCTTCAGATCTTGCAGAAGGAAAAGAAACACTGCTTCTGCAGTGGAAAGGCACTGATACGTACAAGATAAGTTACCAAGGAAATATTCTCCAGTAGGGCTGGGGATCCCTTCTCCTGCTGAGCTGTGGGGGAGAGAAGCATTTCAGCAGCCAGTTCTTCCATCTGTACTGCAGCAGGCTGGCAGCCAGGGGTAGAGCTTGATCAACAGCCTCAAGGGGATATGGCTTACCAGCCAATGAATAATCTGTCTGGCCTTTTTGTGTTTTGTAGATTGATTTTTTTTTTTTTTTTTTTAACTCAAAATTGCCAAAGTAACAGCCCACCTGCCAGCAGTCCAGTCGTTGCCAAATAATTTGTGCTGGCATCCAAATTATCTGGAAAGTCCAATTCAAAAAAACAGAGCTGCAGGCAGGAGGAGAGGAGCATTGAAGACATTTTGAAACTGTTTCACCGGCAGGAAGAGATTTTTTTTTTCCAAAGGAATACAATTCTGTTTGATTTTTGCCTTCTAGAAATGCGCAGTAGTTTCCTGCACAGTGTATGGCCTGCAGCAGAGTGCAGAGCAGTGATTTAAGCAATCTGAGCTGAAGGAGGCCTTGATGGAAGTCCTCCAAGGAAAAATCTGTGTACTTGCAGGCACGGTGGGTTGGACAGTCGGATGGTTCACTAGGTGGCCCTCCATTCTCCGGAGTCTGTCTGTCCCTCAGCTGTATGGGCAACAGGTTTCCACAGCATACTGAGCGTGGGTTTACTGAGATTGTGCAGCTTAGAGTCGTATTAATTAATGAGAGAGCAAGTTGAATTCTATACGAACTGAGCATTTTTGCCAGACAGATCAGCTAAGAAATCGGGGTAGTGAGAATGTGGATGTAGTGAGATAAGTAAGAAATGACGTGGAAGATGGTAGATGGAGCATCATCCAGGCAGTGCGTGCCACAGAAGCTGGATTCTTCTGAAAACCAGGGCATCCCAAGAAGCTGAAGACTGGAAAGCTTTTGCTGTCGTGGTGACGGGAGTTCAGTCCTGCATTATCTTTAAATGTCAGGAATTTTGTTCTGGTGGTGGCCCGAGTCCAAAAAAAGTGTTTTAGAGAAGGTGTCTTCTAGCAAATCCTAGTCAGTCAATACCTTGTAGTAAGCAATGCTACTGATGTCTTGCATTTTGTTGGTCATCCCTTTACATCAAAGTACCTCAAGGGACATTTCACACATGAGAGGGAGGATCATGGCAACGAGGAAAGGTGAAGTGTCCAGGCAGAATTGTGAATCTGAATTTAGGCCTCCTGAAGTGAATGGTACTCTGGCTTTCAGGTGAAACATCTTCCTTGAACAGATTGTTGTGCCCATGTGATTTGGTACTAGTAGTCTGCAGGCTACTGACTGCGTTTCAAACTTCTGTTCTTGTTTACTTTGGACAGAGCCAAAGGCCTTCTGCAGCTAGCAAGACCTAGTCTTTGGTACATGAAGTTTTCTGAAGAAATGTCTAAGGCTGATGCTGTAGCAAACCTTCTTTGGCACATGAACAAAGTGGAATATGCCAGCTTATACTAGCTTGGCAGTGTATATGATCTTGTGCAGTTGGGCTTAGCAAAACATTGTATTTGGACTCGGCAAAGTATTCAAGTACGCGCTTAACTTCATCGTGATTTAGCAAATAGCATAAGAACCTTAATGCTCCTCTGTTCAGCAGTGGGCCGTAGTGCAGGAATTTCAGTAATATTCACAATCAGAGCTCATGTTGTTTCTTCCCAGAAGAAGAAAAATGCCAACAGCAACTTCTGTTAATTCACCGTTTCTCAGTTGCTACATTAAATATAGTCATTTCAAAAGACTTATTACAAGAATACTGTAGTTGATAAAAAGCATCTTATATTTTAAATATTGATAACAAATACGATATATTCTAAAGGGACATTTACTTCTGCAAGAGTAGTGGGATTTGGCTTGCAGTGATTACCGTGTTCTTTTACTCATTGCGTCGTTGGCTAACATAGTAATTGTTACACCGAAGGCGAATTGTCTAAAAGAAGATGTATTATTGTACGTTGATTTTTGGCAAGGTTGTTTTTAATGATTTCTTTTATTTGCTTTAATTTATGGAGTGCACTTTACCAACATTTCCAATTGCACTCCGTATCGGGTAGTTTTCTTTGAGTGTGTTTCATTTGTATGCCAGCATTGCTTACAAAGAGTATATCTTGTGCTTCACTACTCATTATAGGATTGTTTTTAAGATTTGGCATTTTCACTCCTTTTTTGTGTGTGATGGGGTGTTTTTTTTTTTCCATTTGGCATAATTATGCGCTCATGATTATTACCTGCGTAAGTCAGCTAAGCATTTGTTTGCTTGAATGTTAAGCTTTCTCAGTTCTTCACCCTCTAAGTGTGAAGTTAATAGTGTTGCTAACTGGTTTCTGTAAGGCTGCATGCTGAAAAACGTTTCACATTAACAGAGTAATTGAAACTGTAGCTAATGTATTGGTCAGAGTCGGTAAGCTTTCTAAAGGCTTCTTGCAGTGATCTTAGAGATTCCTGTGGCAGTTACCTTGAAGAGTAGATAATGTATGTAGTGAGCTATTCAGACTAGAAATTCAATGCTTTACGTGCCATTTGGGGTACTGACTCCATCACTCTGCCTCTCTTGGACATCGGAAGGTCTACTGGTGGAGTAAAGTCTTGCTTAATAAAAGGCGCTGTAATTTTGTTTTGTCCTGTTACGAATGGTTCTTATGAGTTGAGACATGGGTCATCGTGCATCCTGTGGACGTACTTTGGTTTTCATCTTCTTGCAACTAGAGTATTTTGTTAAAGTTTGTTAAATGTAACAGCTTTCAGCTCAACAGAGTCTACTGAAAATCCTGACGTTTGAACTAATTATTTTTACCCACCTGGTTTTAAATTTGAGCTATAAGCTTGCTCCTGCATTACGAAGGGTGAATTCGGTTTTCTGTATAACATCTGTGTTCTCTCTATCTCTCTCTTTTAGCCACCTACATAAGCCAGTCATTTTACCCGAAATTTTACATGGCTTTGAGTGTTTCCCCTTGGGGAAGCAGGGAAAAATGAGAAAAAGAGGTACAATCTGTCCCTCTTAAAGTTAGCGGCAAAACTCTTGTTGTAATAGTGCAATATCATTCTAACCTCTGTGCTGATTCTTTTAGAAGATAGGGAAAATTGGTTGACATAGAGATTACAAATTGTTTTGATAGATTTTATAGACTAAGCCCTCATTCATTACATGAGCCTGAATCACTGGAGGCAGCAGTGTGGAAAAAATTGCATGTTGTCCTCAACTTTTCTTTAAGAACAAACCTTAAACCAAGGAAACCTGTGGAATGAAATCGATTTTTAGCTATCCAGGTGTGGACTTTTACGCCTGACCTCTGCCACGTGAGCGACTGGAATAACCCACAGGGTGGTGGGCAGGGAGAAGATTGGAGGGGAGACTTGGGCATGGAGGCGGGGAAACAGAGGGAGAAATGCTATAAAATGAACTGGGATGGTTCCCTGCCAAAATTGTGTTTTGTTTTGTTTTCAAATTAACTTTTGTGTTTCTCTAAGCTCTGTCTATTGAAGTTTTTAAAGCAAGATGCAGTAACTTTCCAGAAATGTCTTCTGGTAAGCTACAGTTGCTGCGTATATAATAAGTATTACTCGCCAAAGTATTCTGGATGTGTTACGGTATGGTCAGAATACATTATTATAGTGGTTACTTCTGGATTTGGACTGCTGCAAACTTTGTAGAAGTAATTTGCCTTGAGGGCGTGGAAAAAGGAAGAAATTCAAATGTGTGGTTACTTTAGCAGCTGTGGTTTTCCTCATGAAACTCTGTAGTTTAGTTTATGCTGTGGATAAACTAATAGTTCATGCCGTGGAGGTGCTTTCCTTGTGGCATCTAACCGGGGTGTGATGGAGCAGGCTCTGGGCAGCTCTGCACAGCGGAACCTCAAGGATTGCGGAGGTACCCGCTCCTGTTTTGTCAGAGGAGTGTACGGAATCATTGCAACAATCGTCGTGCTAATTGAGCTGTTCAGTGTGGTAGCATGTTTCGCTTAACTTCATACAAAAAGAATAACAACAATGATATTGGGCATGTGCAGACATTTCTCAGCAATAAAGAAAATGAAAACTTCTAGCCCCTGGGTGCTGCCAGGAGGAAAGAGAATCAGCATTATCTGTGGATGGGCAGAGGCCGAGCCATGTGGTATCACGTGAGGATGTGAAGGCTTTCCATTTTCTCTGCAGCCTTTCTCCATAGTCTGAATCGAAGGAGACAGCAGCTGTAGGAACAGGCATTGGTAAGAGTGCAGACTCTGGCATACTACATTTTTTTGGAAGGACCAAACGATTACGTGTCCAACAACTTCTGCCCCATAGAAAGAAATCAATATTTTCTATCAACCAACAATAGCCTCAGTAATCCCGTTAAAGTTTCCCCTAGCCACGAAGAGCTAGCATACTGAATGCAGCTTTGCCATGGCAAATTTAGCCCTAATCCCGTTAACCTTCTCCACAGTCTAGATTGATGGCTGGAAGACAAATAGTCACAGTCGTTAGGCTGACCCTGAATAGAGGATTTTGATCAACGCTTACACGCGTTATAGTAAGAGTAACGGAAGATTTCTGTTGCCATCACTGCAGTTCTCAGTTGGACCTCCAAATACTTGTTTTCAGGATTTCCCCTCATTTTTTATAAAGATCTGCTTTCAAGAAGTCCCTCGAGAAGAGCTCAGCAAATATGAGCAACAAATAGTCATTAACGGATTTTCTTGATGGTGAATGCACGTATCAGTTGTGGCACTGCAGACACTGTATCTTTTCTCTGTCAGTTCCTACAAAAGAGAAATTTGTCTTTATGTTAGGCTTAGCAAAGTTCCTTTGACATGTAATTTCCAAATTTCATTGAGACAACACCTCAAATCTGGGCTTGGGTTGGGAAAACTAAGATTTGGAGTTGTTTCCGCCGTTATGCTGAAATACAGTCTTCCACTTTATTGCAGTAGCTTGTCCCATCAAGGTCAAGAAAGCTTACTGCTTGCTGGTTGTTAGCATATCAACTTGCAGCAGAGCTGAAAGGTAATCTTACAGCTCAATGGGGATTTTACAAGATAACTGCCTTAAAATACTGCAAATATCAGGAAGAAGTATATGTTTAAAAGAAAAATTGGAAAAGGTGAAAAACATCTTTGCTTCTTAACTAGATGCTATATAATTTTCCTTAACTAGTTGTCATCTTCAAATCCAATCTGAATTTTTTTGGAGGAGGGAGGTAGGAATACTTAGAGACAACGCTATTCGTAGGGTGACATGAAGTTTAAGATCTCAAAGTCCAGAATTTCCATCTGTTTTTCACTCTTCTTTTTGGCTTTTGGTCTGTGTCAACTTTTCATTCTTGCAGGCATCTTTTTGAAGAGCTAATTTTATTCCTAGACGTAGGAAAAAAGCAACCGGGCTTGTATCTGGTGGCAGATCTTGCATTAATAAGGGTGTTTGCTGCTGCAGAACGTTACTGGTGCTGTCAGATACCCGAGAAGCTGCAGACCAGCCATGTGTTCCGCTGTACACTCAAAAAAATAACTCTAAGCAATTATCCAGCAAGAGCTTTACAGGTTGTGCAACAGTTCTTACTTTCTGCAGCTAATAAGTATGCTAACTGAATAACAAATCTTGGATCCATCGGGGGAATGAATGAATATGGTGTCTCCTAAGACAAATTAGGGTGGCAGTCTAAAAAGATCCCAGCAGAATACTGTAAGTTCACGTCGATACAAATAGACCAGATGCTTGTGGTATGCACGCTCTTGTCTTTCTCCAGGAAAACTTCCCAGCCTGTGTAAACTCTACATTTTAATTATTTGTCCTACATTTACCTTGTATTAACTTTTTTGTTTTATTATTAACCAAAGCATTGCTGATATTTAAAGAAAACAGAATAGCTGATTGTATCCTTGCCTGACAAGATCTTTGTAAAATCCTTTGTCTTGCAGCTCTCCAGTGTTGTTGAACATATACATAAGGTGCTATTAGAAGCATGGATTTATATACAGACACAGGTATTAAAAAAACCACCCAATATATATCATTGTTAATAATATAATTTAATATATAATTGTTATTTCATATAGCAATGTATATGATTTCATTAATAATGGGCAGTGGTATACGGTAAATTAAGTCAGACCAAGATTTTACCGTAACTGTTTTCTTGCTAACATGATATGTAACATTTATATAAAATAACAATTATAATATTAGCAATGATATCTAATCAGCAACTGTAATATAAAATACCACTTGTTAACATTTATATTTAGTTGTTTTATATATATATATATAGGAACACTTCAGAAGGAGCAGAACTTTACTTTTGCAAGACAAAGGCAAGAAAAGGCAAATGTTTGATGTTCATGCTGAGTTAATTTGAAAGCATCTAGTTACAGGTGAGGCTTTGTGACTACTAATAATCTGTTTGACTGCTTAGTCTCTTTGTTATTGTTGTCCTCCTTTCTCCCTGTTATTTTTTCGCGTTTGTCTAACACGCTTCTGATTTTTACCTGAAAACTTCTTTAATCCTCTTAACTTTCTAAAGATGGTCCTTCCTTTTCTGCTTCGTACTTCAACTACTTGCTGAAAGAGCATAGAGAATATGGAGTGAGATTCTTCACTACGCAGGTTATATTGTATCTTCCCCTTACTTTTAAGGGACTTCAGCTGACTTTATTATTTTAATACAGACAGCTAAGGTCTTCTGCAGAGACACCCCTCTTCCCCCATGTCCAAAAAGCTTGCTTTTTCCCTAAAACAAAGATGGGATATTTTGGAAAAGGAACTTGGAAGCCTTAGTCATCATCTCTTGCCCATTAGAGGATGTATAAGGAATTACCTGATGTGTTTTCAATAGGCAGAGATTGAGAATGGAAAAGCTGATATGATAGCAGATTAGTCAAAGAGGCACCAAGAATACAGAACAAAACAGGTTTGTTATTCCCAGTTAAAATCTCGGCTATGATACTTTAAAAGACTCATCTCCAGCAATCTGTTACAGCTGAAGACATGTGGGATCTTGACAGCCGATATCACAATCGCTCAAAAAGTTACGCTGGTAATTATAAATTCCTTCCAAAAGATGCCAGTTCTCTCTGATCAGCTGGGGAAATAGGATCTCTTTTTTGAGGTTCCCTTTTTAAACAGTTCGGGCAAATCCCAGGCTCTAAACTGCAATTGTATACATTTTTAAGCCTTTGCTGGGCTCCTCTCCTGGTACTTATTTTGGTATCGTTTTAGCTGCCTGTTTTCTAGCTTTACAGTTAATTATGAGCTGCAGCAAACAAGCCACAATAACAACTCTCTTGCTTGTTAGTCATGTCCATCCTGCACCCTTTGCAGACAAAAGTAACACGCGTGTCACTCCCCCGTTTTGGATAATGAGGTTTTTCTGTCAGCATATTCACCAACAGACACTCCTTTGGCTGGTAGTGCCGCAATCTGTGCGGGCTGGCACGCGAGGGCCTGTTGTGAGATCTCTGGTGCATGGGTCTTGCTTCCAGGAGGATGACGTATGGGATCTCCCCCCCGCACTCCCCGTAATTAAATCAGCCTGTGATCATGATCGCATTATTGGCCTGAATGAAGAAAATCCATCTTCTAGCAGGTTGGTAAGGTAGTAGGAATGATTTCTGTTGTCTTAAGTATGAACCAGAAAAAAAACCTCATGAATTTTGGGCGGCAGTATACTGGCAAATTAAGTCAGAGCAAGCTTTGGCATAACCATTTTCTTGCTAAAATCCAAATGGCGATGACACAGTTGGTAAAAGAAAGGTAACTCGTGTAACCATCTTTAGAGAAGTGGCGACTCTAGATTAAACGACCTAAAAATAGCTCCAAGAAGTAACCTACAAAAATAGGTTAATTAAATAGTGAATGGGCATTGGGAGAACAGACAGGGACTAATGTGATCATTAAGTTGACTCTCTGCTAAATTTATTCAGTAGCAGAATTCGTTTTTTTTCCCCAAGGTTAAAAAATGGTAATTCAGGAGTGCAGAGGGTTGTAGGTCAGCTGATGTGAATCCCTGTCCCCCTCCACTCCCCAGCACAAAGTCTTTTGGGGTGGTAACTGTATTATTATAAAAATACATATATAGTGCTTTGCCCCATTGCAGTTGTAGGGATTTCTGATTGCTACCGTCATTCTAAAAACGGGTGTATCTGTCGTTATGTAGGAAGCTATGTCATACAACGGTCCGATTACAAAGATGGGTCTGGTGAAGCCCACTGTGTCTGTAACTCAAAACAATGAGATAATACTTCAGGAGGAATGTCAACAATTTGAGTTATTCCCTTTTTATCCTATTCATTGTTAGTTTTTCTGAGCTACTTTGCTTTTTTAATAGTTGAAGCTGGAGGATGTCGATGGAGATAAAGCCTGTAAACTTCAGCTGCTGATACAAGATTAGTGTGTTTTATGCCCATCGTTACATTTGAACCCATGAATAGCAGACCAGCTGAGGGAAGTGCAGTACCAGCAAGCCTAGACAGCCCAACCTGGCTGAGCTCAAAGGAAAGAGGAGAACAGCAGGAGATAAATAATCATTCTGCCAACTTTTTCTCAGCTCATTTTTATTGCCGTCTTCTGGTTTCCACTGTGACCTGGTCAGCAGCTCATCAGCTTTTGTTTTGCTGTATCAACTAGCTGTGACGCACCTACCCTGCAAGGAAAGTGCTTGTTGATGGTACATTTATGTGTTGTTCCCACATATCTAAAGCTGGAGCTGTTATAAGAAAGCTCTCTTAACTGGTCTTCCAACTGGCCACAACTCTTGCAAGGAGGAGTAGAAGGAATAACTGGAGTTTGGTGACCGGTGATACTCAGTGTTGTAGTTCAGGACCCAGCAAAGCCTGGGAGAATTGCTTCATGCCTCCAGGGGTGGTGGGGGAAGCTTTCTAGCATGGGGCTTTGTAACCAGGGAGGCAGGAGAGATGCTGCAGGTGAACTTAATCCTGCAGAGATCATGTTTTCCTGAAACCTTGTTTTTCCTTAATGTTGTTTAAAAGGGAGAAGTGCAATTTGCAAATGCAGGCGGTCACCGTACTGGTGGTAGACTTGGATATGCTTGGTGAGGAGAGCTGGAAAAAAAACCTCTGAGGATGTGACCGAAAGTGGAAATAGGCAGATGGGACTTTTTGGTCCTAGGGTTTACCAGAGTGGCATCGGGATTGTGCGGAGAACATCTAATAGTCATCTCTCTGGCAGAAGGCGTCGCGCTGCATCGCTGTGTCACCTTCTAGTCCTTGGCCTGTGATTCTGGCTGTTTCTCTAGGACAGGAGCCCCCATCTGCTATGGGGTAAGAGCCAATCCTGGCTCAACCTTGCAGCCTTGGCTGACCCCTTGCAGGCATGGGGGCTGCCGAGCTGAGAAGTTGCCTGCGGCTGTTTGTTTCTGCTTTGTTAAGGAAACGGGATTTTAATGTGCGGGGGTTTTTTGTAAGCTAACAAGATTACGTTAATGATGTACCTGAATCATGTTGCTGATTTATTACATCATGAAAATGACTCTACAAAGCCCCAGCCTTGGGCTGATCTGTGAGAGCACACTGCTGAGAGCCAGGGCTCTCTGAAAAAGTTACTCATCTTGATACTTTCAAAATACATAAGCTCGGAAAACTCTTTCACAGGTAGAGCACACAAGGCTATTTCTGCACTCATGAACTTTGATTAGCAGCCTACAGCTAGCGTGGGAAACTTCCAAAAGGATATTAGCAGTCTTTTCCAGAAAGAAACAGTGAAGGAGAAAATGTACAAGCATTTGTTTGATAGAACATGTTCCAGCTGTGGTAATTAGATCCCAGTAGGATTAGTTCTGGGTTTTTTATATTTGTCTACAACCAAAGCTTGATATATGGTAAGATATCACTTCAAGGATGCAAATAGAAATGGAATATTTAATAAAGATCAGGGTAGCGAAAATAAAAGAAATTTAATTTTGTACTTGGGAGTGTACCAAAATGCAAATTAATCCTAAAACATCTTGCCTCTGCATTCTGCTAAAATGTGAGATTTTTTGGTTTTTTTCTTTTTGCAAGTAGCTGAATGCTTGCTTTAATGCTCTGTAACCAGACATTGTCTGACCAAAAGCATTTCTCGCAGTGAGGGCTGCGTGTATTGTGCTGTTCAATATAGAAGGAGGTGAAGGTGGCTACCGTTAATGAGCAGCTGATGGACATTAAGTTTTACCACAGGAAAGTTGTAGAGCTTCACAGATACTGTGGAAGATGTATCTGATAAACTGGTTTACTGGTGTTTGAAATGATCAGAAATACCAGAAATCCAGCCCGTGTTGTACAAGCTGCTGCTTGACAAGCAACAGGAGCTGGGCATCTGAAGTGGGACTTCTCACCCATAGAGAAGCAAATCCTTGAGGAGGTCACATGGGTGAAGCATGTGTGTCTATGGAGCTGAAATTCTTGTTAAATTTTTAGAGAAATTGCAGAAAATGGGGAAACTGGCTGTTAGGAGGCAGCTGTATGAGGCACGCTGAGCGAGCAGAGCCGAGAGCCTGAGCAGCGTTGTTGTTGAAGGCTGCCTGCAGCCTGAGCATCTCAGACTGTGTGATACAGCCAGGCTTTGTGAGCCAGGTAGTGTTGGGTCAGTGCTCAGACTGTGAGTCTGGAAACAAAACCTGGGGCCCGGCAAGAAGCGTGTTTTTTTTTTTTTTTTTTTTCCTCGGCATCGCCACTGTCAGTGCCTGAGCACAGATTTCATTTCGTGGCTGCTGGAAGCAGAGGAGGTGGCTGGACCAGCAATGGAGCGGTACGGCGGCGTGATACTCTGCAGGGTTGCCTCCTAGGTCAGCCGAACTGAGGGACAGGTGTGTGCTCTTTCCCAGATTTGTTCTTCTGATCTAGCTCTAAAAGGCAGGATATAAGAGGAGCTTATCAGAGATCAAAAGAAACACACGGATTTCTCCCCAGATGTAACAGATCTCTAGTAAAAAAAGATGAGTCAGGCCACTATGTCTAACTCTGATACTGATTTTGTTTCACACGTGAATACCCCACACTAGGAACTCAAGTTGCTCCTATTTCAATTGTGGTTTGATGATACAGTAAATCTGTTTGGGGGCTCTCACTGCTGCGCTAAGGCTGCCACAGCCATGTGGTGAACAACCCCGTTCTGGCATAAAATCATTATGCTGGCTTAATTTTGAAAACCTTGTCGTATTAGGTGTTACCTCTCTGCACCTCACTAATTTTATGCTGGATTAGAGTCCATCTGCTATAGTATAGCCATCTTAAAGCCTACATAAACTTTGCTTGTGGTGTTCTGGCTCCTTCAGTTGAAATGCAGTCATGGGTTCATCTGAATCCCGGTCCAGTTTATACTGCTGACGGACCCAGGCATACGCAAAACCTTTCTGTTGAGTGTTGTGTGGTCGCATGCATGGTTTGGAGATTCAGGGAGGCCTGAGAAGCTGAGGCACACCCTTCAGAAGGTGCTTAAAATTACCTAGTTCATGCTGATGACTTGAATTTTGCTTTTATGGATGGAACAAGGTAAGGCTCAGCAGAAAGAAAAGCACTAATCATTACATTGTAAAAAATATATGCAAGGAAGAGTAAATGAACAAAAAACTGTATGAACAATCCTAGTTGTAGAGTTTTAAGGTTTTTGAATGTCTGTACTGGCAGCCTTAAAAAAAAAGTTCTTTTTTTTATACCTATCTTTACATGCATTTACATACTACATTAGTTCCCAGGAAGTAAATGGTCTAATTGTAGCTCAGAGAGCTTATCTTTCTAAAAATGTACGTGAGTGAGAGATGGCTGAATAAAAATGAGGTTTTGTGCTGAAGGGAAATGCTTTGCAAGCTTCAAATACACTTCTCTATCTTTAATCTCATGCTCTATAGAAAAGCTTGTTTATATGTAGATAGTTCCTTGATGGAGAAATCAGCTTAGTCAAGAATATGCAGTGGCCTTCCTGGGGCTTGCAGGTTTTACAAGGCCAATAAAATCTCTTAGCATGACATTGTGCTGCAGATAGGTTCATTTAAGTGGCATATTTGTAATATTGAAATCCTTGGAAATGTTGAATTCCCCCCAAATCCCTTCCATAAAGGGGCTACTTGAGAAAGTAGCTCACTGGGAAAATTGCTCCTAGAATTAGAGTAAGTTTTTCTGTAAGGTATCCACATGAGCGACAAATTTGGTGTGTTTATTACGCCATTGTGTTCTAACAAAATGTTAACTGGCTGTCCTTAAACTTTGGTTGAATATAGAACAATGCCTATGTGAAGCTGACTCTCTCACATAGTGTGCATAATCTACTTTCAGCTTTGTTTCTTCCTCAATTGTTGTCTGTCAAGGAAGAAGTGGATAAACTGGCGAGAGTAAAAATTACATTTTCTGTGCCTGAACTACTGCCATGTGTTCAACGTGTGAAACGAACACGGTATCAACACCAAGTAAAAGGTTTCAGTGGTATCAGACTGAATACGCCATGTAGGCGCAGCCATTGGCAGTCCCATGTGTGACAGGATTGATTTTATCTCCACAACAGGAACAATTACGGAGGAGAATGTGCACTCCTATTATTTTTATTTGAGCAGATCACTCTTTCTACTATGTTGTTGTGGTTTAACCCCAGCCGGCAACTAAGCCCCACACAGCCACTCACTCGCTGCCCACCTGGTGGGATGGGGGAGAGAATCGGTAGAATAAAAGTGAGAGAACTTGTGTGTCAAGATAAAGACTCATAGGTAAAGCGAAAGCCGTGCGCACAAGCAAAGCAGAACAAGGAATTCATTCCCCCCTCCCCACGGGCAGGCGGGTGCTCAGCCCTCTCCAGGGAAGCAGGGCTCCATCACGCGTAACGGTTTCTCGGGAAGACAGACGCCGTAACTCTGAACATCCCTCCACCCCTTCCTTGTTCTTCACCCCAACTTTATATCCTGAGCATGACGTCATATGGTATGCAATATCCCTTTGGCCAGCCTGGGCTGGCTGTCCTGCCTGTGTCCTCCTCCAGCTCCCCGGGCACCGCCAGCCTTCTCGCTGGCAGGGTGGCAAGAGAAACA
>NW_010534052.1:31082-37873 GCF_000687285.1 Phaethon lepturus | reverse complement strand
ACAGCCCTTGGGCTACTCGGGACTGGTCTTCCTGCCTGTGTCCTCTCCCAGCTCCCCGGGCCCCGCCAGCCTTCTCGCTGGCAGGCCGGCACGAGGAGCCGGACTGTCCTTGACTGAAACTGAAAACATCAGTAGCAACAACTGAAAACATCAGCGCGTTGTCAACATTTTCTCATCCTAAATCAAAAACATAGCCCCACACTAGCTTCTATGAAGAAAATCAATTTTATCCTGGCTGAAACCAGGACATACGTAGAGGACAGTATTGCAAAACTTGAATGCTTAAGGCTTCAACACAGCACCCTCGATGTCAGAAGCGAGTACCGAGAATGCCACCCTTCGGCGTCCCCAGTCGTTCTGGTGCTGATCCTGCAGCCTGTTACGTTTTGGCAAAGGTCTGGGGTCCCTCTCTGAGCGCGGTATTGCCTTCCAGCACCGGCGTCTGAGCACAGCCTGTGTGAAATACGCTGCCAGCAGTGGATCCCTTCCCTTCTGGGCTTGTGCAGTAAGAGGTTGTCGGAGCTTTTTTTTGTTTTGATTTTTTTTTTTTTAAGGCAAAGAGGTGCTTTATTCTAGTTAATGATGGCAGAACTTGATCAGTTTAGGCTATGTTTTTCATAGTAATTCATAGCCTGAACTGGGGATTTAGACTATTCTATACGGATTTTGTGGTAAAGTATGGCACCTAGATTGTGCTGAAAAGTATTGTCTATCAGCTTGTGGAGTAAAATTTATTTACTAGTTTCCTTTTGCATTTAAGTAATTAGAAACAGAGTAGGTAAATGTTGTCTTTTTTTGGCTGAAAATACAAAAGAATGTACCTTCCTGCCTTTCAAGAAGTGAGGTAAACTATTTTGCGGTAGAAAAACATTGAAGCTGTGCTGTAACTTGAATTATTCATTGGCAGTAAAATTTCTTCCATTGTTAAAATAGATTTTGAAATTAGAGATGATACTGAAAAAAAAAAAAATTTCAGGTTTGTATACAAACATCTGCTAAATACATGCTAATGTGCATCGTCTATCTTTTTGGGGGGTAGTCATTTCATGACAGTAAGGCAAAATAGTGAAACTATTAGTTTTGGCCATTGCTTTGCGGATGAAATGAACTTCTTGAGAATTAACTTTAAATGATCAGGAGAAGTTATTAATTACCTTAGTAAGAGCTTATGTTATTTTTTTCATGGAAATTGGTAACACAGCAAATGCTCACCTGTCTTTGGAGATGCTTTATAACCATACAGTAGAATTTGCCATGCTGGGTAAATTTGACCGGCTGTCACGTTTGGAAGGCTGTGGGGAGCACTGGGCTGGTCCACAGGCACTGCGGGGTCAGCTTTGAAGGTAATGGTTAAAAGAAAGAACAAAAGCCAAAAGAGCTTGTCCCATCGATTTCAAGAGAGAAAAGACTACGTTTGCAGCCCGATCCATAAGTGTTTAGGCACAAGCAGGCTTTGAGGCTCGGTCTTTGTATGACTGACATGTGGAGAAAAACACACCAAACACCCTAGGAAGTTCAAACTGTTCTGGAATGACCATGGCCATAAAGAATTTCGGTGACTTCAGTTGCATAATGTAGTAGTTCAGCTGGATTTGCGCGTCACCAGGAGCGAGATGGTCAAAACCAAACTTGGCAAGGGCTACGACTGGTGCAGTGTGATTTGCAAGTTCTTAGAAGTATAAAATACTCTGTTTTTCTGAATTTCACAGTAATTAATGTTGTTCTGAGAGTATGAACATTTATTAGTTAAAAAGGAGACGTGATGTAGTCCATACTGAAGCTTGCATGAGGAAACAAGTAAAATGTTAAACAAGTCATCTTTTCCCTTACGTGCTTCTAGTACAGCAGTCTCTATTGCTTTCTGGAAATTTCCTGAAGAGCTTTGAGTTGGAGATGGCCCCTTTTCTCCCTTCTCCTCTTATTTGTCCACATATGTTAGCAAGGTAAATTATTTTGCAGGAGGGATGTGCTAGTATTTTCTAAATTAGGCTTGCTTGTTTGTTCTTGGAGGTTTTGCATTAAAATAAAATACTGTATAAACTTACGCTTTATGGTGTATGCAATTGCAGCCAAATGCTCTTTGAATCTCTTTGATAAGTGTTCTTAAAGTAAGACTCGTATGCTTGTGGGCTTTCCATTTCTATGCTCCATCACCTCCCAATTTTCCTGAATCAGGTATAATATTACATTTCTCTGACAAGGCTTTTCTGTAAACGGCAATCTGTTACAGGTGTCCCCGTAAAAGGTGACCCTTTGCTGTCCTGCATGGCACAAACCACTTCCCAGATACTCTTCGGGGCTCGGGACCTCATGAAGGACTATTGCAGCGGCAGGGATCGACATAGGAGAAGGGACTGCAAGCTACCAGATCCCATATGGTTTTTCTCAGAGTTGCGTTATGGAGTTGGCCGCTTTCTCTTCCGTGCCGTAGCGCTAGGCTTATGGCTATACGTGTTCTAATACACTAAAACTTACTCATGTTGACGTTAATTATGGGTGAAGTGGCAGTCTAAATCCTGAATTATATTAAAGTGGGTTTAGCTCAATCTGTATATTTTAATGTTCTGCTTTTTAGTTCATAAAGAATTTATGGGTTGTCTTTACCGACCTCAGCAGTTGAAGAGACCAAATCAGTCACAGTTGATGCTTTTTTTTTATTGCTGGTGTGTTTAAGAGCGCTGCTTAAAGACCAGGAGCCCACTGAAGAGGTAGTGTTAGCTGTCGTGATTTGAAGTAAGCTCCGGATAACGCCAGTTTACATTTTGTCAATTTTTATAGATGCTGATGTAAAAGGAAAGGGTTTTAAGGAATAATTTGAAGGAGGAATTGGGACAGCTTTGTGCCTCGCTTGTGGTACCTTGTTGGTAGTCGGCCAAATTACCCCGAAATATACTCCACGTACAGCTTAAAACACAGTATTTTGATGTAGCATTAATCAGTGTGCCACTGTGTTTCTGCGTGGTGCTTACTGTCATAACATGTATAAAATAAAATCTTCTCTTCTTAAGAAGAAAAGCCGAAGACCTTTACCAGTGCCCTCCATCCTGCGGCCACAGGAACGAGCGAGCTGAAGCCCGGGTTGCTGTCACAGTGGTCCGGGTGCCAGGGAAAGCAGCGGCTGATGTTGCTCGCGGTGTACGGACTAACAAAGGTCAGGCACCGCTGCTCAATAACATGTAGTGTTCAAGCTATTTCTCTTGTTTACTTCTAGAACAGGTCAAAACCTGACTGAAATGTTAGGTGTATTGGCCTCCCGCTTTTCTGTTTGCTTCCACTTGCACTTAGTGTTGCTATTTTTGCTCAGCTCTACCTCTCTGTCCCAGGCAGTGTGTGCCCCCCTTCACCGACCTAAGGATGGAGGTCTTGACTGTCTTGCGTGGCAGCCCCAGAGACGGTCTCCTCTTTTATTTCTGGCACCGACTAGACCAGGAAGGCTTGTGCTGCAGTGACAGCCTCCCTTTCATTGCTAGGTATTGTTGAGAAAATAAGCAGTGTTATTTATTGACAATAGACCCCCCAAAATTTTACAAGATGGAGAAGTGGATAGCTTTTAGAAGTTATGGATTAAAAATCAATTAGCAGATGAGAAATTAATACAAAGAATAAAAAAGCCATTCTCTTGATGAAAGAGGTTAACAGTAGTATTAGGAGGAGCAGTGTCAGGACCAGTTTTGCTTCATATATTGTAACAGCATTTTCAGCAGCACAGTGAAGAGGGTGATAATTTGCTGATTACTGAGAATGACTGACGTTATATATAAAACTTCAAAGATTCTAGATAAAAATTGCAGAATCCACAATGGAATCATGTAAATGACTAAAACACGGATAGGTTTTTAATTAGTTGTAAATCCCTGGGGAAAAATTTTCTGACAGTGTTTCTAGACTTCTTGCAAACAGTGCTGGCTGATTTTTAATTTTTTTTAGAGGAGCGGATGATGTGAGTGCTGCTATGAGGTGGAATGCTAAGTTACGAAAAAAGGATGTAGCAGAAGTAGTCTGTAGATCTGTCAAATACTTAAAATATTGTGACAATCGGTGTATTCAATATGTTCATGAAAGGAAGGTCTAAAACATGCCTCTTGCACATGTTTATTTTGTCACAAAGCAGGAGGGCTGTAACAACGTAAGACAATGTAGTAATTTACTTTCCCCATTCAGAGAGCTGTTCGCTGTGCAGGGATTGAGTGCATCCTAAAGCCTCCCGCAGCAGCACATTCGGAAGAAACGATGAAGGCCAAAGGAGGCAAAATTTTCACGGGGGAATTGAGAAGGCTTCATTGTGGCTGGAGGCAAATCCAGCAACGACATGGAGGGTCGGTAGACCCTTTTACGATCAGCACTGGCTAGCATGATACATGTTCCTTGCCTATGCCGTGAGGAAGCAAGAGCACGTTGCACAGATGCTCCCATGCCTGCCACCACCTTTTCAGGTGAGGGTTACTCTGAAGGACATCCATGGCAGAAAATGGGTTGAAAGACTTGCCCTCCAAAAATCCTGTGTCTTGGGCAGGGTAGAGGAGGCTGGTGGGCTGCTTCTGTGTGATGGAGGCATTCCTTCCCTTGCAAGAAGGTACAGCAACAGTCCTGTGCCTCTTACAGGTCTTTTTTTAGGCTGTTTCTGGTTCCGACCTTTGCTGACTCTGTGAAGCCTTGGCAAAAGGCTGAGGAGGTGTTGACTGGGTAGGAAGAGCCTCACGTAAGTGGGGGAGGGAGACAGTGAGATGAACACGAGCCGGCGTCCGGCCAGTGCGTGCTGTCCTCCTGGGCTGTCGCTGGCGTGCCGACGGCCCCGTGAGCCGCATACGCCTGAGCCAGCGGTTGGCTCAATGCTCGTGCGTGCTGTCTGCTGCTTTAGTGGCTCTCCTCCTATTTGGCAATTACTGTTCTCATGCAATATGTTACTTTCACAGATTTTTAGCCTACCAAAAAACCCTCCTCTTGCCAGCTTGTCCGTAATTTTCTGGATACTTATGCACAAGGTTTGTTGAAGACTACGAACAGCCGCACCGGGTCAGACCAAACGTCTGTCTTGCTCTGTGTCCTGCCTTTGCCATGGCCAAGGGCGGATGCTTAGGGAGGGGTACAAGGGCAGGGCAAGCGTTAAATGGCAGTTGTCAGAATGCTTTCCTAGCCCTGGCTTTTCATCACCCTGGGACGTTAGGATCCACAAATTTTATTTTCATGCTTTAAAACCCTCATGGGCTTTTTCTTAGGAGAATTTCTAATATTGATTTTCAACTCCCATAAACTTTTGTCTTTTGTGTGGCATCCACTCTGCTTTATGTGAAGAAGCATGTCCTTTTGTTTGTTTTGAACTTGCATCGTACTGGTTTTGTTTGATATCCCCTTTTTTTTTTTTTGACCACCTGCAAGTTTGATTTGAAGGATCCTTGGTTCTTATTGTTATAACGTAATGTACTGTCACTGTGTGCCACACGATAACAGCATTTTATTGTGTTGGTTATTTCATTGTAGGGCTTTGCTGATGTGTAAAGGGAACAATGCATATGCTTTAGCTGAAGAGGTTTTGTTCAATTTTTTTAACTTCAGCTGTTTGGTTTTTTAATGTAGAATTAGAGTCTTGATAATCTGTTAAGTTTAATGTAGTGTTGCTTAGTGCTATATTGCAAATGATTTAACATTTTAATTCAGGTCTACAATGTGATTATTATCCAAATATATTTCTTCTCTCACAACTGGGCAAGTCTCGACTATAATAGTAATTGTGGAATATTACTTTATTCTTAAACTGATGGTTAATAATGTCAGCTTTCAGAGGAATGAACACTTTGTGGATGTGTCTCCATCTACTGGAAAAATACTCAAAAGGACCTACACATTTTGCCATTTGTAACCTCCCCTTTGCTACCTAATGTGGCAACAACTTAGAAAACATGGGTAGTAGGTCTGTCAGATGTGGGTGGCGGATGAATGAGTCCCAGGTGGGGCGAGTAGGGTTTGAGGGGGGAGAGACAGAAAGACTCTTTCCAAGGTAAGATGTGCAAAAGGTCAGAGGAAGCGTGGCAATGCCTATACGAACAACAAGAAAATCCCTTAACTAGTTAAAGGACCGCTTAAAGGACTGGCAAAACAGATGGTGGATAAGTTAAAACTGTACAGGAGCAACTTACCTTCTGCGGCAATTTCAGCAAGACAGTTATTTCCGTGGTTGTTACTCTGTCATTCAATCACAACATGCAATTACTGTAGCAAACCTTCTGTCATATTGCACACGTTTTCACACTTGTCAGAGGAAAAGTCATAGATTAAACAATATGGTTTAAAGTACTGTTTAGTTATGAATTTCGTAACTGTATTTTAATGCGAGACAGAAGTGTTCTGTTGAAGCAGATCTCAGAAGAACAAGAACCAGGGGAATATGCTCAGGAAGCAAAACAAGCATCATTGGCCATACAGATCCCGTTAACCCAAATGGAAATCTCTCTGTGTAATGCCTTTGCGTTGGTCTGAAAACAAACCCCCTTTGGAGCCACTGCATGTGCAGAACTCTCGCTGAAATCAGTGGGAGCTTGGAGAACAGACAGAAAGGAGAACTAGGGCCTGAAATACTCACGTTTCCCTCTTTCTTTTATATAGTCCTTACCACAGTGCATGCTACACATCCTTTCGGTTCCTTCTTAATTCTCTTCCAAGTGTTTGAAAACGAGAAATTGTAAACCTGAAGCCTTTACCGTCCACAGATGCAAGTTCTTAATTTCATTCATTTTCCTCCGTGCTTTGGGATTTTTTTGTGTTGTGATTTGTTCGCACCCCCCCGCACCCCCCTT
>NW_010534052.1:15458-30942 GCF_000687285.1 Phaethon lepturus | reverse complement strand
CCCCCGCCCCGTGTGCTGTATTTGTTCTCCAGAACTGGTATCGATTGGGCATACATAGCTGTTTAGGTGTATATATGCTGCTTCGGTCTCATGAATGATAAAATATTAGTAACGCAAGTGGTTGTTCCTTACAACGTTTCTTGAATAATAATGAGTCTCTGGTTTAGACCTTTTCATGTCTCTTTCCTTTAAGAAAAAAAAAAATTTTCAAAGCAACAGCACAAGAATCTCAATATGCTTTTTTTTTTTTTGAATGAAAGGGTCATTTGGGGGCATCTCAACCAGAAGAGACAGGGAAATCAAAGCGATAGCTGTGTTTTTCTGTTCCATTTTGATTACTCTGTGCAGTTTTCTTCATTTGGGAAATACGTATTTAAAAAATGAGATAATTCTTTATGCCTTTTCTCAGAGTCTGCCTCTTCTACTACTTTAAAAATATACGTACCAGTTATTTCCATACAAAACATTTGAAAATAGGAGGAATTTGACACGGCATTAAGCGTTACTTGAATCCAATACAAAAACCTGTCCGAATCATTATATTAAACAGGAGGATGTAGAAAATTAAAGCTGTACTTCTATTTAAAATTGTTAACCTTGTATTTTTGCAGCAGTACCTAGTGAGAGAAAGAATAAATGTCTGTAAGAGAATGCACACTGGAAGAACTTGTAGAAAATATACATATTTTCTCAAGGTTCTTTTTGTGTCGTTGGTTTTTTGTTTTTTTTACTTTTCCCACACGTGTGATGACCTTTCTTGCATTGACCTTCAAATTTTATTGAGACGTATTGTGACACATTTACTGATGCCAAGTGAAGCATTATGCAGATTCATTCAGCTTGGTAGAAACGCTGTTGGGGTTACTTAGAATGAGGAAATGTGTCAGAACCTGCAAACCTGGACTGGCCTTTCTTCAGGACTCCTCATTTTCTGAGTGCCTTGTTGAACACGCTGCCGCTGAGTTTTCCAAAACCAGTTTGCAGGCAGTGTGGTGTTTCCCATTTTCTGAACCAACCCCGCTCTACCAGAAATCAGGTATCCAGAGTTGTTGACTCATTTTTGGCAATAACTGGTGCAGCTTAACTTGTTTGTGTCGTTCAACAGCAGTTTAAAAGAGGAAACACAGCAGAAATAGGATTTGGGTTGCAGCTGAAGGTGAGGATTTCTTGCTGCCTGCGATGGCTCCGAATCAAGCCACAGATGGTGACGAGGTTCCTGTAGCTGCTGCTCTTCCTTGCACAGGCGCTCCAGCAATGCTGAAAGGAAGGCAGGGCCTTAGGAAAAATCCTGAAGTGGTTTTGAAAGCAGATGTGTCACAGCTGTAAGGGAAGCGATAACGGAAGCTGTGAATTCAGGATGGGGAGGATGGCAGCAATCTCTCATCTGGGAGGAGAGGGTGTAGAAGGATGGAAAGGAAAAGTCTAGAGGGGGGTGACAGCAGAGAACACACAGGGAGGGGAAGAATACTGCATGGAGGGCACTCACCATAGCCATAGAAACATCTGTAGAGACTGTGCCTGGGAACAGTAGAAAATAAGTTAAAAAATATGAATAACCTCCTTGGTCTTTAAAGAGTCTCAAGTCATCTTTATCGTGATTTATGTTACCAGACCTCCTCAGCAGAATTACAGGTGCGTAATCCACAAGTGCTGTTATTTATTCTGGATAAAGAAGGCAATTTTGACTGTGATCTCCCTTGACATTTCCCAAGGTCTACTCCTGTCTCATACCTTTCATCATCATGTACTTCTTCAAGGCAATCAGCGGCTCTCTTGCCTCTCTCAAAAAGAAACATGCATTTCAGTCGCTCACCCTGGACCAGAGTGACACAGACGTTACAAGTTAGGGGAGATCAATTGCATAACCCGGCTCCTCTTCACCTGGGAGGTTCTTTGATGTGTTGACAAGGTTGGAATCCAAATAGGACATTAACCCACTGTATCGCAGTGGCTAAGGTGTCAGGAAGGAAATAAAAGAGCGTCTTACTCAACAAGGTATCCTCCCTTTTTCATTTTACAATCTGTGTCAATGGCGGTTGGAACTATTAGCCCTGCATTAAAATTACATATTACTTATATAAATGGGAGCTATAAATATCACAAATAGTAAAACTAAAATTGCACTGAGGTTCAGGATACAGTATGTCTAAAACCTACAAAATTAAGGACATTTCGAGGAAAGCCTCAATATCCATCTGCCCTTAATTTACCTCATTATTCTTGGTTGTCAGAGAATGATCTCAGTACTAAGTTAACGTCATTTAATGGCTTTTTCTTGCAAGGTTGGCTCAGATCTGAATCAGACGACAGTAAAGGTGCAGCGGTATTTCCTTGGGTATGTTGGTTTAGATGAAGCAGTAAGGACAGGCAAAACTAGCGTTAAGGATGAAGCAGTTGTCACTGCAACCAGTAAATGCTGAATATGTCTTTTCAAGTGGTTTTTTGTATTAATATGGTCTTGTGGGTTCTTACTACTTTTTCTTCTCATTTGAAGATATTACAAATGTAAAGCTTGTATTGATCTGCAGATGTGGCACAATATTGATTGGGATCAGGGACCTACACACTGAATTTGAGCTCGTTAAGAATGTGTTAGTAAGTGTAACGACCCGCATGCTGGAAATGCTGATGCTGCCTTAGGTACGTCCTCTCCTCCCAGCCTGCGTGGGGTCGGGCTAGGCTTGCAAAGTATGTGTCTTCTGAGCACAACGTATGTCTTGGCATTTGCATCCCCTGGGGTGGAAATCAACCTGGACTACCAGGAGCCTGTAGCTGTGACCGGCAGATCTGACTTTCACAGCTGTCCTCCTGGAAATGAGACCAGTGCAGAAGACTGAGGTTGCTGTGTAGTTCTTAATTAGCCCTTTTGAGAAACAGCGTGTGTTTGCTGGCCGGGAGGTGCCTGCTCACTGCTGGTGTGTGTGTATTTCTGTCTGAGGCAGGATTGGGCCAGACAGACCTTTTCCTGGACTGTTTCAAACTCTCCTTTGCCATCACACCCATGAGTCTGACTACCATGCAGGATGATCTCATGAAGCTGGAGAAGTCTGGCCTATCGTTTTTCATTAGAAGTAATTTTGCATTGAATCAATGGAAAGAATATTCCTGTGGTTAGGGCTCAAGAGAGAGTTCCTGAATATGCTTTCTGGCAATCATGTATGATTTCCTGTGCTCGGGGAGAGATTTGTTTCACCTAAATTTAGCTTAGGTATCTAACTTCACTTCTGTAGTCAGCGGTTCCCCATGAGAGCCATTCATTTGACCTGAAACAGCTGAATTACCCTCTTTATTAACTGTAGGGAGAACCTTAGACCAGAAGTCCAGCCTCGAAATGGCTTAACAGAGATGAAGCTGGATCCTAGCTTTCCGCTTAGCAATACACACGTAAGATGAGG
This sequence comes from Phaethon lepturus, assembly GCF_000687285.1. NCBI lineage: Eukaryota > Metazoa > Chordata > Aves > Phaethontiformes > Phaethontidae > Phaethon > Phaethon lepturus. Next base: position 27,547 of record NW_010534052.1, on the reverse strand, counting down.
TCAGTGGGTCCTGCAGAAGAAGTGCAGTAGAAATGAGTAGAAATATGCTGGTGAGGGTGGGATGCCAAGACACTGCTGTGAAGACGGCCTCTGAGGCTAAAGAATTGGAATCCCTTAATAGAACAGGGGTTTTTTGAAGTGAGTATGATTAAACAGTATTATTAATCTTCTGAAAACAGTCGATATCCACCCTTCATTTAAAAAAGTAATAAGGGCTCTATCTGTGTTGTTCTTGTGAAGGAAGTTGCATATTCAAGCTCTTCTTCACAAAATAATTAGACACCAATAGTTCAGGGACTCTAGAGGCAAACCTAGCAACTGCGCCACGCTCTGCAGTGCCGAGAGGCTGATGCAATACGGGGTGTGTAGGTGAGTGTCCCTTTCACTTTTTGAAAAAGGCAAGGGGATTTTTAATTTCTTGCTCTTCGGCATGAAGGAAACTCATAACTCTTCTCTACTGGGGCTAAAAGCACATCACAGATGCGGTTCAGAATGAGTTTGTCATTCGTTTCAAGCCTGTTTTGGCATGGGTTAGTATAGAAAGAAAAATAATTAAATTTGTTCTAAGTTCTCATTTGATGTTTTATTCTTCCTGCTTTATCATCTGCACTTTTGCTGCTTTAATTGGTGGTTCATCTGCAATGGCTTCTGAACATCCTAGGCAGATGCCGTCTTATAAACCCCATTATTATGTTTCTGTCTTTTTTCTTTTTTCTTTTTTTTTTTTTCTGTGAGAGGTGGACTGAAAATTGGCTGAACTGCTGGGATTAAAGGGTTGTGGTCAGTGGCACCAAGTCCAGCTGGAGGCCAGTCACTGGTAGTGTACCCAGGGGCCAGTTGTGGGGCCGGTACGATTAGACTCTTCATTAGTGACTTAGATGATGGGGCAGAAAGCACCCCAGGGAGTTTTCAGACAAAGCAAAGCTGGGAGGAGCAGCTGATACACCAGGTGGTTGTGCTGCCTTTCAGAGGCACCGTGACAGGCTGGAGAATTGGGTAGAGGATACCCGATGAAGTTCAGCAGAGGGAAATGCAAAGTCCTGCCCTTGGCAAGGAATAGCCCCATGCACTAGTACGTGCTGGGGGGTGACCAGATGGAAAACAGTTCTGCAGAGGCAGCCCTGGGGATCCCGGTGGTCAACGAGCTGACCATGAGGCAGCAACGCATCCTTGAGGCAAAGCAAGCCACCAGCCGGCCGGGGGACATAATCCTTCCCCTCTACTCAGCTCTGGGCTCCCCAGCACGGGAGAGACACGGACATACTGGAGCAGCTCCACAAAGATGATTAAGAGCTTGGACTGTATTTCACAGAAGGTGGTGCCGAGAGGCTGTTGAGCCTGGAGAAGAGAAGGTTCAGTGGCACCGCGTTGTCGATATGTATCAATGCCTGATGGATGGGAGTAAAGATGAGCACCTCTTCTCAGTGGTGCCCATTGAATGGACAAGAGACAATGGGTACTAACTGAAATAGAGTAAATCCCATTTAAACGTAAGAAATCACTTATTTACTCTGAGGTTGGTCAAAGAGCAGAACAGGTTGCCCACAGAGGTGGTGGAGTCTCCATCCTTGGAGATATTCCAACCTGACTGGCCATGGTCCTGGGTGACCGGCTTTAGGTGGCCCTGCTTTGAGCAGGTGGGTTAACTAGGCAATTCTCCAGAGGTGCCTTCCAACCTCAGCTATTCTGTGGTAGCTTGAAATATACAATTTCATTTTTGAGGATTTCTAAATATAGAAAGTTTATCGTGTTGTAAAAATGGGAACCAAACGGTTAGCCCATAGCTCTCCTATAAGCTTTTCAATCTTCCGACAGATATGCAAATAGTTTAGAAAAAAACCAAACAGAATAATGCCCACCCTCAACTGAGTTTATACTTGGGGGAAAAAAAAGAAAAAATTATTTGACCAATTTTCAGTCCAGGTCTTTATGCAGGTAGTTAATAGAGCTATTATTTTTATTTACTGAAAGATAAGGACTTTGATTTTTTTTTTTTTTTTTTAAATAAAAATCTGGTGAGGTTCCTCAGGTAGTGAATCCTAAGTTAATTCCATACTATAATGCTCTACTGCCTTGCAAAGTTAATTGTAGCAGCCGGTTTCAGTATCTTCCAAAAAATCTATTTTAAATTTATATAAAGTTAGAATACATATCTGCTCAAAAGAATTTGTAAATCTTGGTAGTGATTCCTCACTATTTTTTTTTTTCCACATTCTCATCGTTGACTGAATGGTCTTTGGTGCAGTTTGTAATTATTTCAATAAAAGTTACACAAAATTGTCACTTGGTTCTCATGGCTGCTTTTGTGGCAAATAAGTCATCAAAGTAAGAAGCTCCCCCGCAGCCCCTTGATCGATTTAGTTTGGTTAACAGGAAATATTAAAGATGTTCTTTTGGCCCTTTTAACCTCTCAGGTAGCCTCTTTCAGTAAGTGCTCTTTTGTATAAACAAACAGGCTTAAAGAAAACAGCAATCTTTGTGGTAAATATTTGTCTGGAGCAGCCTTTTAAGTGTTATCAGCAGAGGAAATTTGTGGAGATCCTCTGAAAAATTGACACACATTTGTTTCGGATTTCTGTGTTTTCTGAGTTACGATGAAGTGCTCTGTGCACTTGCTGCAAATCATTTTTTGCAGTCCTTCAGTCAGCTTTCGGTAGCTTTGTGACAGGTCCCCTCTCTCAATAATCATTTGCCACTCAGCTGTTAGATTTTTATTTTAAACTTAATTACAGCTCTGTATCGTTTTCTAAACCTATTGTCCTTCAGTTGTGCAAAATCAACTTACATTTTGGTAAATAAAGGTGCACAGAAAAGTTTTGAGCCACGATACAGAAAGGACGTTTTACGTTGGGTCTGAATCTGAGCTTTACCCGTAAGGTGCTTGACCAGCGTTTTGTCAGCTATCGGCATCCTTTGAGAAGCTCCCTGCAGCTGGCATGTAAACTTTTGGGCACGTGAAATAGCTGGATGCTTATGTTTCTACCAGAAAATTCCCCCCGACTTGCATGCCTGGGGTTTCTGACCCTGCCGAACCGCTGGATGTTGTAGCTCGTGAACCTGCCAGCGTGTGACTGAGGAAGCTCATGTGAATGCCTGAAGGTGATTGTGTGTGACCTGACGTATGCGAGAGACTCATTTTTGAGGCAATAGTTACTTTTGTGTTCTTTAAAGACAGATTAACAGACATGCTAATATGGTCCGTAATGAAAACTGAGTTTAAACAATCTCATATTAAATTCTTCCATTTAACTTTTTCCTCTTCACTTTCAGGATAGGGAGTTGCATTACAGTTTTCTATTAGTAAGTTTTCTTTGAATGATAGTTACTTGCAAAATTTGTTGTTCATTAAATTACAGTTCAGAATGATAACAAATACAGAATTTATGGCAGGAGAGTGACTGGGAAATAACAAGTTTTTATTTTATTTTATTTTTCTTCCAAATAGTAGTATAAGGATTTTTAAAAAGCAGCAGGACAGTGTTATAGTTAGCGGTTTACGAAATGGTTGGGTTTAGAAGTCTGATTAAGAAAAAGTAGCAAAGCTTGACTCAATGTTTGATGTTACTGATATCTTAAATATGCACGTATGTACCCTGTGAATATTTTGTGCAGCTTAAGAGGTACAACAGGCCCTGATGTTTATAGGTTTATTGTGCTTTTTTGGAGTTAGGTGGTTTTTATAGAGCATGTTATTTTGAAAAGTATCTAGGGCACCCAGGTGTTTTAGGACCTTTGGCTGATCAACAGGAATGTCAGTGTAGCCGGTACTGCAGTTAGTTGATGAACACTGGAAAATAGTGCAAAAACTGGGTTCAGAGTGTTTAGGCTCACAAAAATTACGTTAGAGCAGACTGATGGCCATGGCAAGGGGAAAGGAACAGTTAATCTGCTGCTTCTCCCAGTGCTGACTGGCCCTGCTTGGTGCCAGACCTCGGGGTGGCTGGTTGGTGCACTTGCCTCCCTCTCACCATCTCCCAGCTCTACAGAGCATCCTCCTGTTGAACTGCGGGCATAGACGGTGTTGGTTGCGGTTGCATACCACAAGTCAGTGTCCGCACGACGGAGATGATTTAATCTAAAGCGAGTTTGGGAGCACTGGTGTTAATGCTGTACCGAAGTGCTTGGGGAGGGGTCCTGTTGTGCACACCTGAGTGTTCGTGTGTACCGGCTGCTCAGGTGGATGCTGCCAGCATGGGGGTGGATGGGCTTTGAAGGGTTTCCAGTATTGAATTTGCTTGTGCACTGAAAACAATGATTATAATGGGTCTGGAGCATGTGCAACTGATGGTTAAATATAATTTTCTGCCACTAAAAGAACTGAAAGCTTTTCTCTAAGTTCATCCAGCACCATGCCTTCTTTGCTGTTTTGTATTCCAGCTCGACAACCATAATTCATCGCAAAATGTCAGCAATACCTAGGGGGTATAAGGACTACAAAACGCACATCACCAGCCAAACAAGGGAAATGAAAAACACCTTATGTGGAACCACGCCGAGCTCTCTCCTGTCTTCCCCTTTCCTGGCTAAGGTCCTGTACGTTCCCTGCCATTGTAGCACCTCGACAGTGTGCTCCAAGTGATAAACGTACACCACTATATTCCCCACCACACCTGCTCACCACCCACTAGATTAAAAACATAAGATCGTGTTTTCAAAATAAATTATTCATTATTCAAACAACTGATACCATTTAAATTGGTTAACTTTGTGGTTTAGCTGGTACTTAGCTCTCATAGCACTGTGCCACAGCCTCGATAACAGCACTTCATAATGCCATGACGTACATGCCACAGCTTTTTGGTGTTGCATGTTAAAAGATACTCATAGCATGCTGTCTAAACATGTTTGTGGTTTGTTTTTTTACTGGCAGAAAGCGTAGGCTTTAGACAGTAAATATTACTTTTTTTTAAGGTGGATGTGACAAGTCATAGAGGTAGTAAAGTGCCAGAGAAACCAGAACATTATTAATCCGTGATGTTCTACAAAGTTATTACAAATATATGTTTACATTACATTGAGCTGTTTGAAAACACACATGGGAACATAAGGTGTGAAAAGTCCCGTATTATACTTGAACTCTACTCAGCAGAGCTCACTCTGGCATAGGCAGCTTTACCTTGTAACCGTCTGCTTTACCGCTGCAGTCTCTCTGGCATTCACCCTCGTGAATCACAGCAGAGCAGTGTTGTCAGGGCTGCTCTTAAACAAGCAATTTTCTCTTTGCCCACTCACCTGCCACTTCAGTTCATGAGGCAATCACCAACTCGAAGACAAACAGCCTACCAAAAGTGCTCACTGTACTGCTTTTAAGACAGCAATGCCTGCTGCACAGAGGAACTCGCTTACTGTAATATTTTGATATAAATGAAGGAAGCTGAAAAACAAAAACTTGAGCCCAATTTTAAAAATAATAAACTGTGGCACTGTAAGAGAGCAGAGTCTGGCTGAGTTTTGGGTCAGGTCCTTTGAGTGGCAGGGGTGGGGCAGTCTCCTATTGAGCAAGGATTCAAGTTTCTGCTTATTTGACGTGGAGGCTTTTGGAGCTTTGAGTCTTTCTTTGGTCTGGGTGTTAGTGTTTCTGCAATTTCTTAATGCTGCTAAGCACTGTAGGGATAGTCTTTCAAAGCGGAAGGCCAGTTAATTATTTTTGGTCAAAAAAAAATAAGGCAAAGAGAAATAATTGCGTATTTTCTTTCTTGGCCGCTATGGAAAATACGGTTGCAGTGGTGCTGTGTTCGAAGCCAGGGGCCAAGGCAACTTCTCACTTGCTGGCAAATGAAAGGGAGAAGGTTAGAAAGAGAGGCTGTGAATGGGTGACTCCCAGCACTGTCAAGGGGGTCAAGGCAGGCAGCTCAGGAGCGCGAGAGGCTTCACAGGCTCTGGAGGAAGGTGACAGGGGAAGGGAAGTAGCCTGGCTTGAGCTCATACAGGAGGGCATCGCCTTCATCCAGCAAAGGCTGTTTGCTGCCTCAGATTACAGAAAAGAACAGGGACATGAAGAGGCAACTTCTAGAGATCACAAAGGAGCAAGCTGCTCGTTGAATAAAACTTTTCCCAGCATCCGTTCTGTCTGCTGCTCCTCTAGCAAAATGCCTCTATCACAGGTCCCAGAGCACTGGGGGTACATGGAGCATGTTTGCTGTGTGGATGCTCCACTACTGCTCCTCAGCTTCTCCAGACCAAAGTGCTGAGAACGGTGGTCTTTTTTAACATCTTGGAAGTTTGTTCAGATGGAGTGATGGCACGGGCCCTAGCTAGCAAGGAGAGTGACCAAAAAAAAAAGTCAGAGTATGAAGTATTTGGCCAATTTTTCTCCAAAGAAATGTTTGTTACCTTGAACTTGCTGGAGAAGCTTGCGTTATTGTTTTGTGTGTAACATGTTTAACTACCTTCAACCCAGAGATATTAAGAACTTTTTACTTTGTTGAACAATTAGATAAAAATTGTTTCTACTTGCAATTCTAGTAAAAGGAAAGACTTTTTCAACGCTTCTTGAGTTCTTTGTGAAGACTCAGTAATGCAAGCTGCATGAAGGAATGGCTCTCAGACATGAGTATTAGTCCGCTTCATGAGGTGATGCAGCAAAATCAGAAAAAGCTCAATTTGTGGTTGATATTATTTTTGTCTGCTGTGTTATGTGCCAGAAGGAAAGTGCATGCTGGTGGTTTGGTCACGGCAGAAATGACACCGGGATGCCAGTGCTGAGTGCCGAGCACTTAATTTGAAGAAAGTCCTTGCTCTGTGGAAGCAATTATTAGGACTGCGGCAGGAGGCACCTGGTCACGTAGACATAGCCATTGTATTAATCTAATGTGTAACAGTTAATACATTGCAGCTCAGTGTGAACTACTAGAACCCCTTGTTGTAGACAAGCCCTTAAGTATTTAAATACCCGGGTCGCTCTTAGTGAAATGTCTTAGAGTCCAACTTGGCCTCCACATGGTGACTATTGTAAATTTTCCTCATGAAGCTGCATTACATTTCATCCTAATTAGCACTGCTGCTGTAGCCTTAGTAAAGAACCGTTAGATTAAAAAGTACCAGAAGCTGAGCGCCCACATCCTCTTCTACAGGAATTAAATCCAGTTCAGTCTTGCAGTATTCACACAGCTGATTTAATTTGTTCTTTCTCTAGATGGTGGCAGCAGTGTAGTAACAGGAAGCTCTGGCCATTATTACTTGTGTTTTACTCCAGAGTTGTATCTGTTTTGAGTGCTGTCAGGGTAGCATTTCTTATTAGCCCCGAAGTAAAGCAAACGTGCTATTTCAGTTGCAAAGAAATTGCAGGTTAGTCCATAAATGGCAGTTACCGGCAACAAATTAAGATGAGAAGCGTTTTATTGTGGAACTAGGAATGAATGTTTCCTACTGTGAAACTGAATTTTTTTATTCAAATCAAATATATAATTATGCACCGAAAAGGTTAGAAACCTTAACATCTTTTGTCCGTAAGCCAAATACTGTAGTATGTTGATATCCATGCTGTGAGTTCCCCATTACTGCTCTGCCAGTAATTTCAACCTGGCATCTAGACTAAATGGTCTCCCTAGGAGCCAAGAGGAAACACGGTTGACGTGTGATGTCGGGCACGGGCCTTTCTTGAATGAATAAAAACACTGTCACATTTTACGAAACTACATCTGCTGGTTACATGCTGTGATCATCTCTGAATGAGGGGGCAGAGCTCATCTAAGTTATAGCAGAGACCGGTATTCGGAAGGAGCTTGGTGGGGTTTTACATACTCTTGCAGCTCCGTTCAGATATGTTTCAGCTGCACGACAGAAACTGAAGGCAAGGCAATGACTGCGGCGTGTCTACACAGTGATTTTAGAGAAGGTATTAAGAAACGCGCAGCACACAAATTGCTGGCTAAAGCTTGCTGAACAGCCTCAGAGCAGTGTATTCGGTGAATGGAGATGAAGAAACGCGACAAGCGTCTGCCGCCCGATGCTGAAAACGCGGGTGTCGAATCTCCTCTTCTCCCAGCAAAGCTGAGAAGGAAGCCCAGTCCGCTGGAGCCCACAGCATCCCCTTCAAAGCACTCGGCCCCCGTAAACACGGCTGCGGCGCGAGGTCCTGACAGTGTGTGCTGAGCCCGTCCCATCGTGCAGCGGCTGGTCTTGTCGATCCCCTCAAGATCACCATCAGGGCTTTAAGTAGATGCAGCTTGCTTGGACGCCATATCAGCCGGGTGCCCTTTGCTTTGCACGCGTGGTCCACCCGCAGCGACGCGGGGGGACCCGGTGCACGCTGCTCGTCTGCTGCCCGGGAGCCGCAGAGCTGCCCCAGCCCGTGGTCCCCCGGGTGGGTGGCTTTGCCGCACGCGTGGGGAGCTGAAGCCTTCGGCGGTGGTGCTGCTCCCCGTGGGCACCATGTGTGGCGTTGCCCAAGGAGCTGTGGGGCTGATGGTATTTCGGAGGTGCTGCAGGACTGTTTCCCCTTGCCTAGAGTTGTGGGGCCAGTAAGAGAAGGAACCTTGAATACTCTGTTACTTCTTCCCTGGTAAGAGTACCTAAATCACATGCTGTTACTCCAGTTGTGGAAAAGAACGGTAAACAAAGACTTGTTTGGAGCAATTGTATCTTAACGTGTGGAACTTCAGCAGTGGCGAATTTTCAAATCTGTTGCTGAGCTGGACAAAATCATCCCTTATGCGCCTCTCGTTGCTGGAGCATCTGTTGCCACCTCAGCCTGAGCTCTGTAACTGTGTGAGGGTTTGTGGGTTTTGTTTTTTTGGTAGTTTTTTCCTTCTTTTTTCCTCCTGTTCCATTCCTAATTTCCTTAAAGAGCTGATTCATTGTGATTTATTGGGTACAAACTACAAAGCTAAGTATTTTTCAGGATGTAAGTCGTAGTGGTTGTGAGAAGGAATGAGACTATAATTCTCCCCCACTTTATTTTACTTAAGTATTTTCAGAGGGGAGGGGAGGATGTATTCTTTCCATTAGACCTCTCCTTTCTTAATCACCATTCCCTAATTAATTCCCTGGTTAAATATAAAGCAAGCATTAGCTTTGAATAATGTTTTCCTGTGTGATTAAGTAAAGAAGAATTCCTTTCTTTTGTATGATGACTCATCGCCAGGGGATCTGGAGGGAGCCCGAGGGTGGATATTTGAGACTTCGGTCCCAGGTGCTCTTGTACCTTTGAGCTGCGTTTGCTGTCAGTCCAGAGGTGAGAGGCAAAGGTGATATCACGTATCAACTGCACACAAAGAAAATTGTCTCTCTTGTGAAACCATGTACAGCTTTGGTTTCTCCCGGTGGAAAACTGACTCTGGCTCACGGAAATGAAAATCTCTAGACAGCACGTACAGCTAGGAGAAACGTAAATTGTCGTTCTTGTTGGCACGGTGTCTGTAACCAGCTTTTTGTTACGTGATGCGTTTTCTTTGTAGTCCATACTGACCCTAAAATGTACCCTTTCTTTTTACCCAGCACCTTCGAGTTCCTCTCCCTGCGCCAGTTTGCAAGCCTTTGAGTTGTACCCGTAGAGCTGTGTTGGGTCACACCGTAAACCACATGTCTGAAAGAACTGAGGTTAAAAAATGAAAGGCTCTGAAGCAAAAAAGGAGCTTGTAGTGAACCAGGGCATGGCAAAGAGGCAGAGGAGGGCAGGGCAGGGTTTAAGCTGGCCAACCTTATTTTACTAATGAAGAAACATTGTCTAATTCTACCCAGAGAATATGACTTTTTTTTTTTTACTGTACTACCTCATGATGTTAATTTTTAGCTCAAAAGGGAATTTTAATAATGATTCTGTGTTCAGATGTTGCTCATAGCTCAAGTTGAGAAAAAGAATGTAGCTTTATTAACATGGCAGCAAGGAAAACATATGAAATGTGTTTCTTACAATGACACGAAAATGCCTGTGAATTGAATGCTGTAACAGTGAAGGCTACGACATGTAATACCTGTCCATTTAAGAATACCCTTGGTTTTGATAAAACATTTGGCAAACGGAAGTCCCACTGATTTTTATTTTTCTTTCATCTGTTTTACAGGCATTTCCTTGCATTTCAACAGGAATTTATGGTAAGTAAGACCTTAGATGTCACTTGTTGCTAATTCAGTTTTTCCTATTATTATTGTTTTAAACAGCGATATTTCATATTGGATGTCTCATCAGGCAGTCTGGCTTGCGAATCTATTTGTACTGTGTTAAATAACAGAGAACCAGAGCCTTGGTCTGTGACTGGGTATTGGGGTGCTGATGAGTGGGGTACTGTCATGCAGCCCTTAGCACAACTCTCAGCCTGCGAGCCGAGGCCCACAACTGTGATTACGCTTCTGCAGTTCCAGTAACTCTTAAACACACTGCTGTGGCTTCAGCGGAGAAAAACAGGGTTTTGGCAAAATTTTCCATCCAGAAGGCAGGCAAGCAAGACTCCCCAGTGTCCGACACTGGGGGAAAAGTAGGTTTTCCTCAAGCAAACTTGCAAGGATAACATGAAATTGTCTTAGTTCCCTTGAGTTGTACTTCCACGTTTTTAGTTTATTAATTTACATGCAAATTAATACCGCCTGAAGAACTGGGGGGAAAGGGTTATTGTAAAAATTTGTCACTTGCTTTGTTGTAATCTTAAAGCAATCCATTAGTAGCAGTCAGCTGCTTTTTGGTTAGCAGTGTGGAAGAAGTGGGCATGATATCTGAAGGAGGAAAAAGATAAGCTATTGGGGGGAAAAAAAAAGGAGAAGTTTGTGAGAGGACATACAAATTTACAGGGAACAAAAATATTCTTTCATTTAAAAATAATATAGGATGATTTTTCTTTCATTTAGGTTCAGTAAATGCATACAAAAGATAGTAGGTTAGATTACTTGTACAATTCAAGGGTTTTAGAGAAACACGCTAAGCAGCAATAAATAAAATGCAGTCGTCATGTACCAGCACAGTATGACATAGCTGCTGCTGCGTGAAAGTAACATATAATCATTTTTAGATAAATTGGTTTGAGTTTTGACTAATCAGATACTGTAGATGCAGGAGGGCAACAAATGACAGGAATATTTAGGGTTGTTGCTTCTTTTTCAAGGACCTCTTATTTAAAATTGATTGTTTGATGATTGTAAATCTGAATTAGGCTTCGGAAGGTAGAATCTAAATTGCTTTGCTGTATCCTTTTCTACTTGAGCTGCGCTTTCGTTATGGCAGAAGAACATGCAGGTGCCGTTTCCACAAACACTAGAAGTCACTGGACATGAATCTGGTTTCACATAAAGCTCTGCCTTCGCTGCCCTCAGCTCAGGTCCTCCTCTTAAAGTTTTGGGGAGCTCTGCATTTTGGTTCTTGACTCTTTGGCTTAAATCTTGATCTTTAACATAGACACATTTGGGTTTAGTTTACAAAAACAGGCAAGACATTGTGTAAATATATGGAAGTTACTAGTAAGTGGAATGTACAAACAATAGTAGTTCACTTTATTTTAGAATTGGCCTAGTTGGTAGAAAAGGTCTCAGCAGGTGAGCAATATGGTTCCCTGAAGTCAGTAAAGTAAGTGGGAAAGGATCTCTGGTAGGAATCCTGAGTTTTCTTTTCTGGAGGTAACAGACGCTTTTTTTGATGTTAGCATTGATTCCAACTGGAAAGCTGTGGTATTACTGAAAAATTATATAGCGTTGCAGATGCTGTTTCAGTAGTTGCTTGCTGTTTTCACCTTTGGAAATGAATTAATGGATGTTTCTGCTAAAATACTGTTTTTCTGAGGCTGCTTTTTTTGTTTGTTTTGGGAATGTATTCTCTAATTGATTTTACTGTTTACATTTTAATAAATATTTTCTATTCATCAAAGAAAAAAATACTTAGCTTTGGGGGAGAGGAGGAAGAACCTTCTTTCCAGACTCTGACGTACTGCCTGAGAGTAGTAATTAAATGGGCAACCTTGCATCAGGCTTCAGGTGTCAATATTTTCAAGAATGTTTGATAGTAGTTGCAATGCCAAAATTATGCTGTGTGATGTGTTTGAAGTGTGAAGTACACCCAAAACCCTTAAAACTATGTTGCAGTCTTTCTGGTTTTGTTGGGTTTTTCCCCCTCTGTACATGCACGTTCCTTTAGATAAAGCCGGCGTCTAGACAAGCAAGCGGAT
>NW_010534052.1:0-15427 GCF_000687285.1 Phaethon lepturus | reverse complement strand
TCCTGCTGGCCTGGCTGATTAGTATTGCTTTTATGTATTGTGCACTTAACACTGGACTATCCCACTAAAGTGTTATTGAAGGAACATTACAGCCTTGATTTCTCACCTCAGATCCATATGAACAAGTGCTGTCCCTTCAGAAACCCTTGGCTGAGAAATGAGTTTCACCTCCAGATGGACGTGGACAAATTCACAAGAGATCAACTGAGTGTATCCAATTTCGGAATCTGGATTGCGTTCTGCTCCAAATTCTTGTAAATGCTTAGATTGCTTGCCTTTTCTGTTGTTATTACTAGGAGAGAGTAGTCACACTTCTCTGGAGAGCAGTCCTTTCCTGTTTGCATCGCTGCAGAGCGCTCCTTTTCTCCCGTGAAAAGGAAACTGGGAAGAAATGAGCAAGCAAGCCTCTTTCTTGAGGTTTTGGCTAAGGGCAGGTTGCTTTTCATGAGAAGGGTGTTGGATGGAGGAAAGGTCTGCCTTTCTTCCCCAAACACTTTCTGGACACTCCATCTCCACCCGTAGTACTGTAGATGTTCCAGCTTGAACAAGTTAGAGCCCCACTGTTAAGGCGCTGTGCCAGGAATCAGAGCTTTACCTTTAATGTGATGCTATTTAAAGAGCGCTGGCAACAAATTCGCTCATGAGGGATCTTTGTTTTAGAAGTCTGATAGCTTCAAATGAGGGATTAAATCTTTTAAAAAACTGCAGCGGAAAGCAACCAATGCTGAACGTTTGTAAGGATTGCAAAACAAATAAGGGTCTACCCACAGGCATTCTGGGGAAAAAAAGAAAAAAAAAAAAAGAAAGAAAAATGAAAGAAAAAATAAATAGGTGCTATCTTTTCCTAAGAGATCCCTGTCACCTCTCATACGCTTATAAACTGATAATCTTCACACCCTTTGCTTTCTTAGACTTATTCATATCCCTGTGGATCCCAGGGTGACTCTCTTCTGCTGCAATAAATGCTTTTCCTTATATCGAGAGCATGAAGTGTCATAAACAAAACCGCTTCAGGAGGGATACAGAGGACTCGCGTCACTCCCGTATTGTTAGGGAGGTGCTGGAGTATCAAGTGACAGATCCGCAGTCGCTGTTTGATAGTACTTGAGCATGAGCGAGAGTGCAATCTTAACCTTATCACAGCTTTTCTGTAGGCCAGCTGGATCTTTAGGGATTTTCTTATAATTTTGACTCTCTTCCCTTTTCCAAAGCAATTTTACTATCTGTTTAAAAAAAAAAAAAAAAAGTGGTAAAAATAAATCTACAGACAAATCTGTAGTCCAGTGGGTAAAAAGTGTTATTTTATGCTGCAGTGTGTCAGATTTTTCACCTTATACACAGCGAATTCCCGTTTACACATCCACTTTCTTCATAATTACCATCTTGTTATGTCTGAGGTGCTGCCAGAAGGAGGCGGGGGGGAAGCTACTTTCTTCAGTAGATTTTATGGAAGAGCACTTCATTGTCATGTCTCTAAGCAGCTATCCACAAATTCCGGTGTTTGCAGCCTGCAAAGTGAACAAGGATGTCTGATACGGTGCCACAAACCTTATGAGCTGCAAAGTGAAAAGAAGGCTCTGCAGATGGATGCGAGAGGACAGGAATTTTCGTGTTTGTCACAATGCTCTGTTGAGAGATTATTACGGGGTGGACCACATATGGAAGGAGTTAAAGATATTATGGTCTATGCACACCTATTCGTTACTTTCTTACTGTTATTTTACAGTAATACAGGGTTTGGCTTCTGTTCCTCGGTGCTTATGCTGGCAGCATAAGCAAGTATTTAAATGTTATTTTAAACTTAAGGGAGGGGGGAAAAAAGAGGGGGAGATACCTCCAGCTGGTATTTCTTTTTGTCTCTACATCGGTGTAGCTGTGTATCTTACCTTAGCTTGACTTTCACTGGAATGATATTATCAATCCTTTCTGAGGAAGAAAGATAATGGCAGCTCTTAGGTTTTGTTACGAATGTAGATTTGAGTTTCTTTTAAAAACTTGGAAAATGAAAGAAAAAGACCAAAACCCATGGAAGCGCGGAATGTCTGTAGTGATTTAGGCGAGGAAATACACAGGTTCACCACGTTTTAAACACCTCTACTACACTGGAGTAAGACTTGTTTCTTTTAGAATCGGGCCATTTACGCTTACTTGCACCTTTGGCCTGGTCATGGCAAAACATTGCAAAGTTAAATTTATTATGTGTTGTTAAAAGAGAGTCTGAAAAGCAAGCTTAGAAAGCAAGGAGAGGGAAAGAAGAAAAAAAAGAGTAAAGTATGCAGTGTGTGTATAGGAAATAGAAGCATATAATACGTTCTCAAGGCAGGATGCAGGGCGGTATCCCAGATCCTCTGCTCTGCTTTGACTTTATCTGGGGAGAGCAGTCCCTTGGTCTAGTGCCAGCCCGTGTCACAGCTGTCCTCACCTCCAGCGCGTCCTCCGCAATATCCGAAGAACGATCCATCCTGCCGATCTGCAGAGGGCTGGGAGCGTATCCATCAGCTCTTCTCCCCATGAGGTGATCCGAGATAGATTATAACAAGGGATTAACTGACAGGTGTGCTACTGGAGGATTATAAAAGCCCTCTGAAAATCTGAGACAGAAGACTAAACCAAATGTTTTCAAAGGCAGAATAAATTCCTGACACAGGGCTAAAGGTTGAGGCAATCTATTTCTGTCTTTCCCATCTGCTGCTTCTCATTTTCTGTTGGCATTTCATTCCTAAGATAGGTATTTTTTTTAATGAGCAATTCTAATAAGGGTTGCAGTGTCATCTTTTCAAGGAAGGAGCTAGCTGCAAGTTTTTCAGAGCCGCTGTACGCAAATGGGGAAAAAGTAACCACGAAACAGGCTTGTATTTATCTCCAGGCTGGTGCTTTGGGTCCCTGTAACCATCACAAGGGCCTGATGCCGTACACGATCATCAGCCTTTGCCTACTGTGATGTCAATTATGGTGACCTAGCAGAACAGATACTTATCATATAAATTCTCTGTGACTGGGGGGGGAATCCAGTAGGTCACGTAAGGAAAGATCCCCTTAAAAAGATTGTCTCTTGTTACTAAGCCTGTTTTTTTAACCTGATCAGCAGCTCCTCATCCCTCAACTCAGACTGCATCAACCTTTTTGACACTACTGTGTGGTTTTAACAGTAATTTTTTGTAACTCATTGGGAAGTTAATTGCATTTTGTTATTTGCTCCAGAATTTGTGTAATGTAATACTTGAGTGAAAATGAAGATATATGATAACTCATTTGTTGTCGCTTCTTTTGGGACTGATCACCAGTTAACTGAGTTGATTATTAAAATTAATAATAGTAACAGCTATGAAGTGACTATTATAATATTCAAGTAATCCTAGAAATCTAATTACTACTTGTATAAAAATTTGTTGCATGCATTATTTAACAGAGTCCTTATTTCAGACAGCAAAGTGTCCGTGATACTAATTGGTTTCTTCCCATATTTTCAATACTGAAAAAATTATTACTGGAAAGTGTAAGTCGATGAGCTCTCAACAGTCTAAAATTAACATTCATGTGACATATTTAGCAAGGAGAAATTCAAACTCAATTCCAGACAAGAGACTTAATAAGCTCTCTTTTTCAGTGGAAATTGGCATTTTGTGGATAATGTTGTCAGGCTATCTAGAATTTTATCTATTCTGAAGTTCTTGCTGACTGGCCCAACTTACAGCATTTCCTCTGAATACTAGGGGACAATTCCTGTTCTTCACTAAAATGGCATTTAGTGACTGTCCTTAAAAATTTCCCTTTGAAAGCTTAGACTGTTGAACACCAAATACTCAGTTGCCTCATGGCCTCACTTTTTGTCTTTTCCCTTTTCTTTTTAGGAAAAGATAGAGAGTAGACACTTTTTTTCTTTTAAAATTGGCAGAAACATGAAGAACTTAAGGCTTTGTAAAGTCTGGGAGGCCTGGCTCCTTTGTTAAGCTCGCTGCTCTGAGTTTGTGTTTACATATATTAATTGCCCCCTTCAATCTTGCAACTTCTGCCTATACTCTTTAATCTCACTGTCTTGGTCCTACTCTGCAAGAAGGAATTGTTTGTGTGCTCTCTTGCTCTTAGTTCATGGTGGTTTACATCTTGAAGCTCCTAGCGTGGCTCATGTCTAGTTACTTTTGCAATGAGCTGTATAGTTACCTGCAGACTGTTGAAGAAAAGCCAGTAACATCTCCAAAGGCATCAAAACCACATTGGACTTTGGGTGCTTTTCCCCTATTTCCTTTCTGTATTTTTTCTTTTTTCTCCAGACAAACTATTCTGCAAAGCATGAGAAAGATCTCTGGTATTCAGAAAACATATTGCTGGTATCACGAACAGGGCTTCAGCTGGTCAGATATAATGTTTGTTTTGGTATTTGTGGTTTTCTCTTCAAAGAATTGAGAATGTCTCAATTACCATGATGAAAGTTAAAACCCTGTATTGTTATATACCAACAGTATCACTTAATTCCCTTTTCTAAATTTTCCTCGCTGATGTCAACAAGATAATCTTATGTGTTTGTTTTATGGCTTTACAATCAGGAAAAGCTAAAGCTCTTTGAAGCTAATTTCTCAGGAAAGGAATTTAAGTAAGAAAATAAAGATATACGGACTTTGTCCTGGAGACATTAAATTAATATGGTACATGAAGTATAAAATACTTCTTGGTAAAAGGCCCAATTATTGCTATCCAAGCACTTTCTTTGATGTAATCTTGCCCCTTCCTCCAGAAAATAACATGTCTGTCAAACTAAACTTGGAGCCCCATCCATTATTGAATTCCACTGTTTGCATTGGCTTTACTGAGTGTGGAACATGCGGCAGCGTAGTGGAAGAAGGCAGCAGCAGAAGGATGCCCAAGTTCAAAATGATACAGTTTCACTTTACTTAGCTTTAAATGCGTATGAAGGCATGAACTGGCCCTAGATAACTTAAAAATCACTGTCTCAAAGAGTTAGGAGGCTACTAGCAACTAGTCTAATCATTTGGATACCTATTCAGATAATTACATCAACCAGTTGTGTGTATTTCTATTCATGACTACTTTTCTACATTTATATTTCGTCTTGAAAAGTCAGCATTCAGAAGTGAAGACAAAGATGTGCTCTGTTAGGGTTCTGTGAGTAACCTCATCCAAGTTTGAAATCGTTCCCGCTTTGAGCAGAAGGTTGGACCAGATGACTTCCAGAAGTGCCGTAGCCCTTCCAGCTGGGTTTTTTCTGTGATTCCAAGCTTCTTGCATGTTTTCTTCATTGACAGGTGAGATTGACATCAGGGAATGACACCATTACCTCAGATTCCTTGGTGAGATCTAATCAGGTGCTATAGCAACACAGGTTGCAAGAGGAGAATATTGTGGTGTTGTGGGTGTCTTTTAACCGTATTTGTGATTAAATGTAGTGTGACAATTTAGTAATTATAAGAACATCTTTTTCATGTGTTCCCCATTTCTACAGAAAATGTTGTCTATGAAGTATGTTACCTCGGAGTTTTAAACACATTGTAAAAAGACAGACAGCTAGTTTAATGGTTTCAGTCACATTTCATGATGCAACTGATCTTCCTTGAAGGGAGGAACTTAATACAAAATTAATCTAGTTAAAGAAGAATAGGTATCATCTTGACAGCTTGTCGTAGTTTGGCCACAGCCAGCAACTAAGTGCCACACAGCTGCTCACTCACCCCCCTGGCCCCCCCCAGGTGGGATGGGGGAGAAGAATTGGAAAAAAAACTGTGGGTTGAGATGAAAACAGTTTAATAGGACAGCAAAGAAAGAGGAAATAATAGTAATTATATTACTGATAAAGGAATATACAGAACCAAGTAATGCAACAATTGCTCACCACCCGGTGATCTATAGCCCGTCCCTAAGCAGCGATTCCCGCCCCCGGCCAGCTCCATTTCTATGCTGAGCAAGACGTTGTATGGTATGGACTATCCCTATGGAATGGCCAGTCTGGGTCGGCCGTCCCGGCTGTGCCCCCTCCCAGCTTCTTGCGCACCTCCCCGCTGGCAGCGCCTGGGGAGCTGAGAAGTCTTTGACTGAGTATAAGCACCACAGCTACTTAGCAACAACTAAAGACATTCGTGTGTTATCAACATTATTCTCATTCTAAATCCAAACCAGCACTATACCAGGTATTAAGAAGAATATTAACTCTATCCCAGCCAAAACCAGCTATAAAGCTACTCCTGGGTTTGGAAGCTTGCATTAGAGCTGATGCGTGTTGTGTTAGGGGTGATTTCATTTACCCCTGCACTGTGGCATAACTAGTCTTAAATGTAATCTTAGTTATGCAACACACACTCTCTATACTTTAGCAGCTAGAAAAAGATCTTAAAAATGCCTAGGATAAGATTTTTAGTCCTAGATGATCACCTACGATCATTTTTATACTGTATGATTGTTTTATCTGACACTTATGAATTAAAACTGTTAAGTATATTCAGTTAATATTGAATCCCACTCACAGCTTAAAACTTATTCTATGAGAACAAAGTAGTCGTACTAGTCTCTTGCTTGTGTGTCCTAAAGTAGCTTTTAAAATCCCCGAGATGCTAAAGTTGACTAGGAATACTGTCTGGTGGGACATATGTCAGTTAGTTTTACCACAAAGGTATTAATCTTTTTGAACTTTTGTGGCTGCATTAGATAGTAAATACCTTGGGAAAACAGCTTCTTTCACATTCTTTCCTTATTTCTAGTGCACGGTGATAGATGTGGCCACAGAATATTGTGGAGCCGCCCCTTATTTGTCCTACTTTTTGTTCTCTGTAGCAGACATTGTCTCTTACTGTGTATTTATACGATACATATTGCAACGGGCCTAGTCAGTGTTGGAGACCCTAAATACTACTCCAGTACATATACAGAAAGTAGCCATATGCATAAATTTACTCTACGTTACCAAAATCGTCTGTCATTCATATATTTGGTGTCTGAAGGCTGCCTCGAGAAGTGTGGAAGAAGTACGCGTGAGAATATTAGGGCTTTTAGGTGGCCTGTGAAAGGAAAAAATGTACTGCTGTGAGGGCAAATACTTTCTCTTTCTCCTGAAATGAAAGAAAAAGAACAACAGAATAGACCTGCTATTTTGAGTCTCACTGAAGTACCTGAAATACAATTTAAAGGTGTCTCTGCCTCCAAGCGTCGTTCACTGTGTTGTCCTTTTTTCTGTGTCTTTGTTAGATAGGAATGCTACCATAGATCACGGGAAAGGGCAACTGCCGCTGAGGCAGAAGAAGAATAGCAAAGTCAGATGAGTCAGGGTAATGAATGACTAATCCTGTTTCTAAGCCAGGATCCCGTTTATAAGACGTGTTCTGCGGTTCTGCACACCACAGATCTCGGTGGCGGTTGTGTTAATGGAAGGCCACCTTGGGCCTGGAGGAGAGTTGTGCCGTGTTGTCTTCAGAACACGTTTAAAGCCAATCGTGTGCTGCTGACTGGTGGAAACACTTTCACCTTTCTCCTGGCTGAAGACGTGATACCCAGGACCATAGTATAAAATACAGTGAATTAGAACAATGGAAGGAAGCATCTATGACAGTGGTCTGAATTTTCTTGAGGGAAATTTTTTTTTTTAAACACTGAATTTCTAAGGTAATAGAGAGTTAGGTTTGTACACATGCTTTGAATTTATGCAGCTTGAGTAATTTGCTGGTGGTTGTACTAGCGCGTAAAATGAATTGCATGCATGCGTTGCTGGGACTGAGGTATTATTTCTCAAATTCGATATTAATAATTATTAATTAAAAATCATGTCATTGTGGAATTGTTTCCTGTTTCGTTAATCTATCAGAATCTGATTATTCAATTTAAGCTGGTTGTCTATAACAAAGAAATATTAAACAGCTTGTGAGAACACATGAGGTTTACTGCAGAGGAAATGCAGCAAGTCAAAATTTACCTTTCTGTGAGTACTGGTCAGGAGAAAGTTTGAACGCTTTTAAAAGCTTCTGTATAGAGCAGAATCATTGCTGGTTTTGTTTACTTAGCAGTAATGGTATATATATTAAATTTCCCCTCAGGCTTACTCAGGGTGAGGTATTCAGAAACAAATGTCCACCTTGTTGAAGAGTGTTAAGCCAGAAGTTCAGTTCGTCTTAACAAGGTGACTACAAAAATAAATGTGGATGGCCTTTTTGTGTACCTGCCAGGCAGGCAGGATAGAAGTCAACCATTTACTGAAGAGCTGGTTAGAGAGGGGGGTGGGAAAAGTCACCTTCTGCTTTAAAATACACTTTGGGTCAGGTTTCTGCTCAATAGAGCTGAATTCAGTTTATTTCTGAGCTGTCACTACTGCAGAATAGCACCGGTTCGAGGGGTGTTCTGTGGGAAGACTAACTGTAATTGGCAATCCATTTCTTCATTTCCATGCTATAGCCAGCCTTGACAAATTAATCACAATCAAATACGGGCTGCGGGAAGGGGCCGACCTGTGTAGCACAGAAGAAAAATGAGGCCTCATGCCGGCATGACAGACTAATCTTTCAATTCACCCCGTTAGACTGAAGGAGGGGACTTGCTGGTGTGCCTGTCACCAGCACCACCCATAAACAAACTGTTCACTCTCGGCGACAGGGTTTGGCGAGTGCGATAAAGGTTATTGAGTGCCACCCGGCACCTCGTTCATCACTGCTGTGGGATGGGGATCCACCTGGATTAGTCCCGAGGAGGAAGAGTCACCGTGCTGTGGCTTGCAAGGTCCCTGGAGAGAGCACAACCTAAATTTGTGTTGTGATGAGTGATTTTTGTGCCTGATCCCATAGGAACCGAAATGGCTCCTTGGTTTGGGTGGACATGTTATGGCTGCTGCACCAGAAGCCGGTCACAGCAAGGATTATTGCTAGCAGGCCTGAGCGATGATAGCTAGTCTCTGAAGGTGTCCCAGGGAATAGGGTGTAGGTTGGTTCCAGGTGGAAAGGGAAAAACAGCAGCCTGAAGAATCATAGAATGGTTTGGGTTGGAAGGAACCTCTAAAGGCCATCTAGTCCAACCCCCCTGCAGTGAGCAGGGACATCTTCACCTAGAGCAGGTTGCTCAGAGTCCCGTCCAACCTGACCTGGAATGTTTCCAGGGATGGGGCATCTACCACCTCTCTGGGCAACCTGTGCCAGGGTTTCACCACCCTCATTGTAGGGGGAAAAAAAAAAAAAGTCTTCATTATATCCAGTCTAAATCTACACTCTTTTAACTTAAAACCATTACCCCTTGTCCTGTTGCTAGAGGCCCTGCTAAAAAGTCTGTCCCCACCTTAAACTTTCTAGTTCTTAAAGAACTAGATTTATTCTGTCAGCTATGGAAAAAAACTTGACATCTTTTTGTAGATGTTTTAGTTTGTTTTCTCCTTACATACTTCTTGGAATGGTGCAGCACATGTGTGGCTTCTAGTGTTATATTTGGAATATGAGACCCTATTTTAACTGGCCTACTCATAATAATGTTCTTTATACTATCTACTGCTATGAGTTTAGGTTTTCATCTGGTAACTAACATGGAAACAGAGCTAAATTCACGCTGGAGTAAGTCAATATATTTTGGTTTCAGAGAAGGTATAGTGGTTTGCACTAGCTGTGAAATACTCCATTGCATTTAGAGGAATAGATTTTGTAAGATTTTGTAGCTTTTTGTAATTTACCCTATTCGCTTTGACTCTAGCTTTGTTGACTCCAGCAGAGGAGAGATCTGGTCCAATATATCATACCTTTCTTATAATGTTCATTTTAGGCAGAGAAGACTTTGTTATCTTACTTTTTCCTGAAAGCGTATCTAGCCCCTTGGAAGGAACATTACTTTAAAGTCTGATTTGTAAACGATCTCTGTGTGTGTCTCTTTTTATTCTTTTCAATATATTACTTATATACAAGAGAATGGAGTGCTTGCTTTCCTATATATTACTAGATGATAAACTGTATCTATGATTTTCCAATTTAGTTTTGGACAATGCAGCATATCACTTCCCCCCCTCCCCCCCCGGCCTTTCCCTTCTCTCTGTGATGTTTGAAAGAACCCTTTAACAGAAATAATGTATAATACTACTTATAGGGTAATAATTTACTGTATGTGATGCTGTGGCAGTGGAGAACTTTCTGTCCCTTTCTATTTTCATTTCTCTCTGGAATAAGAACATTAAACCTTCACTTTCAAGGAGCTGGAAGTATCCCATATGGAAAACAGCATCTTTCATCGCACGTTGTGACTTGCTTTGTCAAAAGCCAAATAACGGTTTGCTTAGTCAAATGGAGTAACACTCGCCTTCCTCAACAAGTGACCTGTACTGTTCAACGTGAGTAACGTTATGCTGATCCTGCGTGGGGAGGACCTGATTCAGACATCCCTGAGCTAAATAAGAGCCAGTACAAATGTCAGCACATTGTTCCAGCCAGCAGCCTCATAGCATGTTTTCTGTATCCATTTTCCTGTTTCTCAGTTTTTGTGATCAAAAGCGCATTTCTAAAACAGAGATGACAGTGTGAACTGTTCAGCGTTCTGATGGGGAAAATACAGAATGGGAAGATCTAGAACCTAATCTTAAAAACAGTTGCATCGTTAGCATGAGTAAATCGACTGTTCCAGTAGTGATCAGTGTGTTTAGTTTAAGCTTTATGTACCAGTTTGTTACCCAATGTTGGAAAAAATGAGCATCAGTTTCATGCAGAATTCCTATCAGTGTAAATTGCCCAGTGTAGGCTGTGAGCTGTAGACAGTGCAACCATAATAGCTTTTCAAGTGATGCGGTTTTATGGCTTCAGAACATTAATCATTTTCTCATGCCTTTAATTACCATAAGGTAGTTATACTTGTGTCCGTAATAGGTGCTAAACATTATGCTACTCACAGGTTTTTTAACCATTCTTTTTGTTGTAGCTAGTAAACATGATGTAGCAGAGCATTATGAGTCCAGAACGTTATTTTTTTAGCCGAGTGCCATTAGGAACATTACTGCTATAAGTCCAGTGACATTTTGAGCTATATTTGCTAGCTGATTGTAGTCTGTTTTTTTTTATTTTGATTTCCCACCCCCCCACCCTGGCCTTAGGAGTAACAGAAAAGAACAATTCAGTTGCTAAACAGGCATTGCTTAATTAAGAGAAGATTACTTTTGTCCCTTTTAGAAAAATAAAGCCTAGTTCCCAGTGAGGGGAAAAAAGGAAAAGTTGCTGCATTTTCCACAGTACTAAAAACAATATAGAAGGAAACAGCAATGCTACTTAAATGCTGACCATGCTGGTCAGTGCTCTAGGAATCTTCTATTTTATTTTGCTGTTGACTTCATAAGTTATAATCTACTAGTTTTCAGTAAAGCAATAGTTTACTGATGTATAGTAGGCTTTTCACAAAGGAAGATGTGAGATTCAAAGCTCCCTTCTAATCACAGCTGTCAGCCGTGATGCAGGTAATGAGGGTGCATATTGCCAATACTTCGGTGTCATTCCTAATGAGGATTTCAGGTTGTGGAACCTTATACCAGTCTCGCTATTGTGTGGCCTGATTAATGAGTTGTCACCATTTTATTGAATATAGGTAATCAGAAACAGTGATTGTATTTGCCATGCCTGGCGACCAAGAAGCAGAGAAGGTACAACTGACAAATTTGAATGTACAAGAATCTCTGTTTAGTTTACGTGCGTACACAAGGTTTTATCGACTCCCCATGTATATTATCAGGTGATACTTTTCAAAATTGTGCAGAAGTGACATGGAAATATTTAACTGCTCTACTGTTGAATTTCTTTAATAATGCCAGCATATTCAACACTGTCTCACTGAGGGCTGTCAGGGGTGTTTTAGTTGTGGAATTTCATGCATCTGATGGTAAAGTAGTAACTTCTGAATCCTTTCTTAGCTTGTTTCATGTTTTCAAGATTTCTTTTCCTAGTGGTTGACCTTCTTCTGAGTTTCCCATGTTGATTACATGGCATTTGTGCTGACCTTAACTAAGCTGAATGCTTTCTGTAAAGGAATACATGGAAATGTTTCTCTATCAGCACTTAGGGCAATAAAACATAGACTTGTAGTTCATAAACTTATATTATGTTTAAATTACATATCATTTCAAGAAATTACCTACTTTTAAAAATTACATTGGATAATGAATTATGTTTACTTAATAGACCAATTTCCACAAATTATTGAAGTTTCACAGTATCAAAGCTTCTGGCTAGGAAGAGGTCACCTTGATATTTGCACTGAATATATTTCAGTCTTGGCTCCACATTTTATCACTCTTGGTGTCTTAAGTTTTCTCTTAGCTCCACAATTTTTTTTTAATCTACTTATTTTTATTATTTGTTTTTATGACTCTTACTGTCAACATATTTCACTGGTTTTCTACTTACTAAACAAAATGGTTCTGCCTGAATTTCATGTGGAGTCTTAATTTGGTAACTTTTAATGTACCTAATGCTATTTAGGTTACTCTGTATTTATTGCTTGTTTTTGTCGCTGCCTACTAAATACATTAATGTCTGCGGATCTCTAAATTATAAGGCTTCTATCTTCCTCTAAAACGTCAGAACTGATGATGAAACTCTCTTCCACTTCCTTCACAACAAATCTAAATATGCACTTAGTAAACACTGGGAGGTAATTGTGTGCTTCAATCCAATCCTGAATTATCTGTCTATAATTTTTGGTGTTAAAGCCAGTATCATTGCATTAATATGCATAGGATGCAATTACTTAAAAGATACTTTGCTTTAAAAAAAGAAAAAAAGCTGACCCCCACCAAAACACCCAGACAATCCTATCTAAACACTATTTGGCTACTTGAGTTCCACCTCCTGGGAGGGTGCTCACCCCACAGATTCCCTTGGCCACCCCACCCCAGGAGTCATGGCCTCCCCAGGTCTGTCAGTCCAGCTGCTTGCTAATCCATTTCAATCCCAAAGACCATGGCTAGAAAAAAAAAAAAACCCTAAATTGAAGATGTTGAGGCCAACCCATCCCACTTGATTTGGACGAAAGCCAAGGTTGTTCACACAAACATCTCAGCTAGCAGGTCTGAGTGTGGAGTAACTCCTGGGGGGCCGAGATGAGCTGCCGCAGGCAGTAGCATCTCCACTTGTTAAAACTGGATTTAGAAGGTGATGTCTTTCCACTCTCTGACCTTGCTTTCTTAAAATTAGTGTGTGGGCTTTTCTCATTTGTTTATCGAATTTTCAGAAGTACCTCAATCCTCTTGATTCATCAATTATTTTCGATGTGTACCTGGTGTTATTACCCCACTCTTACAGAAGAACAGAATATGAGAAAGGTATGTGTGGAATCTGATGGGAACTGATAAGGAAACAAGATCCATACTAAAATTTCAGCACAAGAAATGTCCCAGAAGCTCACATGTGCATCGTTTCCTCCTTTGACTTAGCACTATTATTACACATTAGCTCTTCAAATAGAGTTCTAACCAGTTTTGAACCTGTTTACGTAAGCTGGTTGGCTATCCTTAGCATTTTTCTCCTTCCTGCTCTTTCAATCTGTATAGAGAAGGTTTTCCCAGGTTCCTGTTGCAAAGGGGGTTTCTTAATTTGAATTAATTTTCCTTCTTTTGGTATTCATGTGAACTCAGATACCTTGCAGCAATTAGTCTTTCTGTTTGTTCACATTCTTTTGTGTCGTAGTGGTTTAACTGTAATCTCCTATTTCCAAAAGAATACAAATCCTCTTTTGACCCTTCTGAATTCTGGAGATCCTTCTTTCATTTGGATAATGAATATAGGCTTTAGAAGAAAAGAAGGGGAGTAGCGGAGGGTGTGGGGGGATTAATTTCTTGATGTGTATATCATGGAGAGGAAATTCAGAAGTACAACTTTCTCTTGGAATAACCTCCAAAGTTTGGACAGGTTCTGCCTGGCTCAGATGCCAGGAGCAATGACTACACAAATGGATGGGGGAGATGCCACAAAAATCTCGGACGGCACCGGGAGCTGCAGTTGGTGGAGCAGCCTGGGGAAGGGAGTGCAGCATGGTTGCAGTGGGGCTGGCACAGGTACTGGCAGCAGGTTGATAATTCTCTTGGAATGTGTGGGTTTTTGGGGTTTTTTTCCACCACAAGAAGCTGGGAAAACGGGAGAGAGTTCAGTAGTTGTCTTTGGGGCAAGGACTTTGTTCCAGTAAGCGTTTTTATTGTATGGCATGGCTGTTCTCTCTGGCAGCGCTCTCAGGAAATTTGTCATAAGAGAAGTTGAAGAGAAAACATTTCCCCAAGCCCTAATTTTTTTCCTCTATTCCTAGAATACTTTAAAGTTAAATACCGAGTGCTGGACATATGGTGGTTTTAACATGGCCTGATTCATGTCTATTACAGTGTTAGTATGATTTATTTTTATTTAGTCTTAACTATTTTAGATAGCAACTGCACCTTTGTTTGCTTTTTGAAATGATTTTAAGTAGTAATGTTCAGATGTTCAGTGGCATAGCCCTGCAAGCTTTCAGTCCAGTATTCGTTTCCTGTCTCTAGGTAGTTACTGTTAAGTTCGGTAACTTTTATTTGCATAAGCATCAAGCTGCATGAGATTATTTTGCAGAGCTCATCTATGAATACGTATAATTTAAATAAGCATAGGTATCGATCCCATTGCTTTTGACTCATCAGTACTGTGAGTTTTCTTGCTTTGTTGTGGAGGTCTTTTCATTAGCAATTAATTTATAAAAATGAACCTTCTTGTAGAATGACGTTCTGTTAGTCTTGTACATCTAAGATTGCTCTTCCGCTCCCCTCAAAATAGTTCTTTGATACGTTTTTGAGCAAACTCTTACTCTGGTCTCAGCAGCGGAAGTACTCTTATGCCTTAATTTTCCATTCTCTGCCTTTTTTTTTTTTTTACAGTTTTTCTGCATGTTATCGTGACTTCATATTGCAGTCTTTCAAACTGTGTGTTTTGGTGACAGAAAAATAGAATAGGTTGAATATTTTGTGACAGAAATCCATGGCATTGTGGTGGCTTGACCTGAGCCGCCGGACGGCCACACAGCCACTTGCTGGCCTCAGCAGGACGAGGCGGGGACGGTGGCGGGGCAAATAAGATGAAAAAGCTTGTGGATCGAGGTAAAGACAGGGGAGATCACTTGCCAAATACTCTCATGGGGAAAACAGACTTGAACTGGGGAAAATTAATTTAGTTTATTGCCAGTTACAGTAGGTTTTGGGTAGTGAGAGGCAAAGGCCTTTCCTGCACTCCCACTTTCCCAGGCTCAACATCACCCCAAATCCTGTACCCCCTCCTGCAAGGGGGGCTCGTGGTGCTATTTCCCTCTCTTTTTTTTTTTCTTTTTTTCTTTTTTCTTTTCCCTCCTCGCTGCCAGGTGTTGTTTTGCCCTTTCGATAAAATGGCTTCCCCTGAGCTGCCGCCGGCGCTGCGGGGGGTCTGGGCTGTGGCCTGCAGAGGGAGGGGCGGCTGGCGCCGGCCAGAACCGGCTGCCC
>NW_010534051.1:29937-84877 GCF_000687285.1 Phaethon lepturus | reverse complement strand
GTTCGCGTCCTGCGGTGACAGCCGGGGAGGCGGTAGGGAAGGCGGCTGGACCGCCCGGAGGCGAGGAGGAAGGGGTGCAGGGGAGCCCTTGCATTGTCCCAAGCGGTCGCTCTCTGAAAAAGTAACTTTTCGTTCCTTTTTTTTGGGGTGGCGGGTGGGGGTGGGGGGTGATATAGGAAGGCTGGGCGTTGCAGATCTCCGTGCTTCCCACCAATATAGTGTGAGACTAATGCCTCTGCAACAGAACATCACTTTAAACCGAGATTTTAAATGGCTTTCTGTGGAGAGGAAGAAGAGACCTCGTCAGAGATTAAAGCCAAATCAGAGCCACGCCGGGGGGCTTGGATAGCCTGGGATTAATAGTCCTAATTACATAGAGACAGAAGATAGAAAGCGCTTTGCTGCTGGTTTTAGGTCCGAAAACCTCAGTGCAGGAGAGGGAGATGCAGTTGGTGGGAGTGACCTGATATCCTACCAGTATCCCAAGCAAGATAAACTCGATTACTTCTTGCATGAATTGTGCTGGCGACCTGCACTCAGGTGAACTGT
The DNA here is from genome assembly GCF_000687285.1 of Phaethon lepturus. Lineage (NCBI taxonomy): Eukaryota > Metazoa > Chordata > Aves > Phaethontiformes > Phaethontidae > Phaethon > Phaethon lepturus. The sequence continues at coordinate 84,328 of NW_010534051.1, read as the reverse complement.
GAATAATTACGCTTCAAAAATTGCATGAGCAGTAGGTTTATGCTTCAGCAAAACCAGTATTGCAGTGATAACTTGCTGCCCTTCGTTTCTTCTTTGCAGTAGTTTGATCCGGTTCCTGAATGTGATCTTCACCATCTAGATTGCCTTCTTTTTTAATGTGATGTGCCTAGAATACAAAATAAACTATTTTGTCACAGTTGCTAGATGTATTAGAAGGACCACTTGTGTGTCTGTTGCCTTTTGTCTGCACCTGAACTGCTTACTGGTGAAAATACGGCACTTGTTACTTACCTTCAAAGTAGATGTAGCCAACTCTTGAGCCAGCTGTCAATACCACTTATGTTTTACTGTAAGGCTGACTCAGTCTGGTGGAGTGAATGGCGAGTATCTGTAGGGTAGATATTGATGACTGAGTTTTCCTCCAGCAGGCTGAGCAGTGGAAATGCAGTATTTGTGGCATGTGAAGGGTTCTATACACCATGTACCGCACCACTTGTGTCTTGTAAATCAGAGGGCTGCACTCTATTATTACATGGTCTTAATGAAAATATAAATGACAAGCTTGTTTTGATTTGTCTCATAACAACCACAAAGCACAGGTGGTCTGTTATATTTACTTTGTAAAAGTAAAAGCTGAAGTGTCAAAGTGCCACTGTAATTACAAAAAAAGTCAAACCCAGGACTTATGCAAGACATTTGGATGACTCAAAGTGCCTCATTTACACAGCTGTACTTATTTTGTGTGAATTATGTTGTAAAGCAGAAAAGAATCAAGGTTTAATGTAGCCAAACTCTCAATATGTTAAAATGCCAGTTTTTTAATGAAAAATATTTTGATATTTTTGAAGTTGCTATGAAAAAATTGGCACTTTTTTACCCGGGGTGGGTGGATCCGTCCATGTGCGGAAAAAAGACTTGCCTGTTTTCCCCATTGTAAAGGGAATGGATCCTGAGTCACTTGTGCATTACTCGTTTGTTCTCAGCTATTTCCTGATACGTTTCTCGCCTGACCGAACCCAGTATTGTCCCACTGATGCTCTTAATGTTTTCTCTAAAACTTTGTGGAGTTCTGTTTGTGTGAATTTTGGGGAGGGTTATGGCAGGAAGGGAGAACATTGATATTTTGAAGGGAGAAGGGGCAGAAGGCCTGAGGGACCCTTTCTTATTCTGTCCAAGTTATGGCTTCCATTAGCAGCTATGTGTATAAATGAAAACATCCTTCTTGCTGTTTGTTGAGAAAGAAACTGAGGACACTTGTCAGAAGTTTGGGTAATGTCACTTGGTCAGCTGAGTGAAAATTTTTTTCAGTGAAAACTTAAGCTGTTTGGGTCTCTTGTGTGAGAAGGGAAGGGCTGCAGAAAAACCTGCAGAAATAGTAGGAGAGCAGGTCACTCCCAGTAACCCATCGGTTTGTTTGTCTTGTTCTGCCTCTGGAAAGCAAATTGTATTTGTCTACTTGTTGGTGCTGTCGCTTTTTCCCGAATGAGTGTTACCACTAGTAAAAATGCTGTGATCTTTCTTATTCCTAACTGCTTTGGTAATGTGCTGGTTTGCAGTTACAGTTTTCCATGCGCTTGCTCACAAGAACCCTTCTTGTATGTCTCGTTATCGGTTGTGCTTTCTTAATGTTTTAGGATGAGAAACACCCTCTGTGCTTTAACTTCGTATTGCTGAGAAATTAACCTTCAAGCGTGTTAAATTAGGCAGCAGTAACTCTTGCTTCTGTTCTAGATCTCTACCCTTCAGGCTCATGTCACATTTATCCAATAGGCGATTTTGAGTGAGATCTGCTTTATTCCTTGCTGGTCCTCCCCTTCACTTGTGGCCCTTTGGAAAGTAGGGGAAGGGTAAGTTCTCATCATACCATAAAGGGTAGCAGCCCAAGTGTCTCTGATCGCCTCAGAGTGCTTAACATACAAAAAACGGAAGCTGAAGCTTGTAAACAATGGTGAGTTTATTACGGATTAACAAATGGCTATAGGCTTACATGGTCACACAGCAAAACTTCTCTGGGTGCTGCCTTCTGTTCAGTCAAGTGCTTCAAAATCCAGTCAAGTCCTAGGGAAGAAAGCTGAGAAGAATGAGCTGCTGGCATGTTACAGTGCACAGTTTAGCACCAAAATAAACCAAAATAAAAGTCTTTTCTGTGGTTGGTTGGCATTTTTTACACTTCTGTTGAACATAGCCTTAACACTGATATTGGTGAAAGACTATGGTTTCTTTAGTACATTCTCTCTGTTTAAAAAAAGTACTATTTTGAGCTTTTTTTGTTGTCGATAGGATATATTTTCAATGCAATTTTGACTAGAGATCACCGCTGCTTAATTGCTTTGCTCAACAACATCTGACAGATTTACATTGCCCTCTTTGGAAGAGATTCCAAACTTTTGTGTTACAAATAGCATTGATCTGCGCTTGAAGTTCAAAGTAGCAACAAAGACAGGTGTTGTTCCTTCGGTTATGAAACTTACTTTTTAATTTGTCTTAAAATTCATAATTAAAAAGGAGTAAAACATTAATAATACTGGTAAATCTGACATGGTATCAGTTATTTTTAATCTTCAACTGTGGTGTCTGATGCTGTAACAATTTTTTTCCTAATAGAGGAGGATTGTGAACTGTTAAGTAAAAAGGGGAGAGAGAAACAAACTATTTTACCAACAGTTACCTGTTAAACACAAAACATAATTTGGGGTTACATCCGTACTACGAACTTTGTAGTTTAGCAGGTTAACAGATTATGCTGATTGAAAATAAGAAAACTGCAACAGTTTAACATAGTTGTGATGGCAAAACACCTCTGTAGATGCACCTTAAACTGGGGAAAAAAACCTACCTCTGCAGTAATGAGGGGGAGAGCTTTATATGGCGTACTTGAAAAGCCTTCAGCATGTAGGCCAGCCCTATAAAAAAGGGACTCTTAGTGAAGGAAATGGACAGGGGACGAGATATTTCTTCTTTTCCTTTGCAAAAAAGCTTCTGTTTCCATAAACTAATGGAATTCCCTCTTGACTCCTACCTGAATGTCTCTGAGCACAAGAAAAACTCCATGTCATCAAGAAATTAAGTGCTATCCCTAAACTCTTCAAAGAAGATTATTTTCTGTTTAATGTGTATCAATATCCTGTCTGCATCAGAGGACTGTATTATTCCAGGATCACTGTAAAAGTCTCTTGTACTTGTGAGCTGCAGTGTCCACTCCTTTCACAGGCGCTTCTAGTACCAGTAAAATAATCGGGGCCCTCATCCATGTGGCTTGGTTTCACTGTGGTACTACGTGGCTTGTTAAAAATAAAATTTTAGATGCAAAACTTCTGTTGTGTAATAAAACTCTTTTTCTTCTGGACAGCAGGGTGTCTAGTTCTTGGGGGGATTTATGACAGAAATAAGTTGTGGGAGCATGCTAACTTTACACAAGTTTATTATCTCTCTGCCTTTCTGTGCCTTGTGGTGACTTCACAAAGGTTCATAGCTCCTTCTCCCAGACTTAATTAGAGTGTAAGTGGAGTAAAAGAGAAGGGGCTGTGTGCAACAGGGATTCCTCCTGCCTTTAGTTTTTAAGTTGCTATCCATACTGTCATACCACCACTGCTCAGTTACCTGTTATTTCATATGTTGCCCTAGTGACTTGGAAAGGAGGGCCTAAAAAATGATGGAAGGCTATCCTTTTCTCATATCCCACATCTTCAGCTTTGAGGACAGCTAGAAACGCAATGGTCTAGAAAGATTAGGAAAATACAGATGGCAGAAGAGAGAAGCAAACTCATGATCAAAATATTTGTGCGTGAAGACAGCACAGACAGGTTCAGTCTGCAGGTGCTCTGTGACCTGCAACATAGAGCAAGTGGCTACAGCTGTAAGCTGAAGAATGTCTAATGTAATGTAATGGCCTTCACATGTCCCAAGTTTTAGTTTGTAGTGTCAATTAATCTGTTATAAACACCACACATATATGCTGCCTTGCATAGTCTTCATCTGACCAGGATAGGTAGTTGGAAAGTATGTTGTATTAAGACAGTACAATTTTCCAACAGTAACCATCCAAGTTCAGTCTTTTTGAGTGTATGCTATACTGATGATTTTTAACAAACAGGGCAAGAGGACTTCTAGGTCTGCACACAGCTAGATTTGTCTCGTACAGAAGGCATGTGTGTCTTGCATTTATTTGTTTAGCTATAACTGTCAGAGGCTTGAAATAATGCCAGCAGGTTTCCCACTTGTTTTGGATATAGGATTTTGCCACGTTACCCCAGCAGTGATATTGAAGCTAGAAGAAAAGTAACACATACTGCTGTTTTGTTGTCTTCCATTCTGCACTTATGGAGGTATCTTTAAGAAATTGCCTTATAAGGCCTTAAGACACTGTCCAGTTCAAGGTACACTACGGTGAAATACAAGGAATACTGTTATGCAGAGAAGTCCTAGCCTTGAGCTAGAACAGCAAAGGATAAGATGTGAAAAAAGCACACTAGTTCTGAGTCAGTAAAAATCCAATATGCTAATTTTTCATCTGTTAGACTAAATCTTTGTTGCTTTTGAATGGGATGCATTATCATAGAATCATAAAATATCTCAAGTTGGAAGGGGCCCATAAGTCCATTAATCATAAGGAGTGCATTTTGTAGTGGGAAGAGTGAGAAATCATGCAGCATATTTAGCTGTCAGCTTGGCTGGTGTATAATACAGTTGAACCAAGAGGAGTACTGCTGTCTGTATACTGCTGCCTAGCAGACCTTTATACAAAAAGCTAGCTAATGATTTTTATTCCAGGTACTGTTTGACACTTCCTAATTATAGCAAATATTTCTCCAAAAAGGAAGAACACTGGAAGTGCTTCAGCTGTTATAATCATAAGGAATGCTTTCCCCTTTCTTCCCTTCAGTCATCTTTGGTGAAGAACGTCTCCTGCCTTTATAAGGCAGTCTTCCCCCTAGAAACTCCACTGCAACCTCTCACCTTTCACAGCTTGCCTGGTGTATATATTCATTCTGGTTTTTAACTGCCCTCACAACAGGTGTTTCCCTTGCATTACATTCCCTGCAAGTTCTTGGCTTCACAGGCCATTTTCCCTACTTTGAGGGAGCTGAAAATAACTCAGAACTGGTAAACCACACATGTCCAGTCCCATTGGGAAGGGAAATATTCGCATGTTCCTTGTTACACATATAAATAGAAGTAAATATTACCTATGGGGCCCCAGGCTGTTCTCCCCAGATAAATCTAAGTCTGTCTGTGAGCCACTTGCACTCAGTTCACTGCTTGCTTATGGGACTTCAATATTATTTCATACACTTATCAGACATGAGTAGTACCTCTGCTAAACCAGAAGTTAGCTGTGAAAACAACTAGTATAACATAGTCAACAGGTAAAAGAATATATCCATTAAATATTAACGTGTAATATTCATTAGTATAGTAGTGGAAGGGTGCTGTTTGAAATGTGAGTTTCCAGGGCTATCATAGTTGTAGAAAAGGAGTCAGGACTGGACGAGTGCAATTTAAACTTTTCAGTCACATTGTTCCCTTATGTCTCTCTATTTCTGAAAGTGCTCGTTTATATTACTGAGATTGTCACCGTTATAGCTTTTCTGCTGTAATGCAAAACAAATTAAAAAATAACTGCAGAGCCTTGCTCCCTGAAGTGTCCTGGTATAGTTAATTATTTATTTCTTGGAGAAAATGCCAAATAAATACTGCATTTTGAAACCTGTCTTACTTCAGCAAACTACAGAATTTGTATCAGGCAGCTACTTTCCTTTGGTTACTGCAATGCATGTGAATACTGGTTTGTTCTTATGAGAGCATTCTTTTTCCAACAAGAATTTTATTGAGGGACAAGAAGAGTAGATCAATCTCAAGGTCCCTAAAGTAAAATGAACTGTTACTTTCCTTAGAAAAACAGTTGAGCATTCTAAAAGTGTAGCTATACTTCTTGCATCTCTCTGCATGTCACCCTCTTCTCCTTTGTGCTAGCATCTGTATTCAAGAAGGATGATAGGTCAAGATGCTCATCTGACTGAAAACAAATTTTTTTTGCCTCTTTTCCTCTCCTAAGGTTAGTTTTCAGCTAAATGAGTTCGTGTAGCCTGTTTGTGTAGCTACATGAATAATGATGGCACTATGGAGCTGGTGAGAACATGAAACTTAGGGAACACCCTTTTTGGTGGCAGCGAGGACTTAAATCAGTTGAATGTAATCATGTAGTAATGTAATTATTAGTGCTAATTACTCCGCAAGTAATTAGCAATTTTCTGATGATGTATCCTTTGGCTTGAACTGTTTAGAAGAACTTCAGAATATCTGGAAAAGGGAGATGCTGTGACTAGGCTGGTACCTTGGAGCAGGTCATGGCCTCAGAGCACTGTCAGAGCTGCTGTCCTACTGTGTTATATTGTTATGGCTAAACTAAATATACTCATAGTGAACTGGATATTTATGAATAACTCAGAATTTATCATTTGCTCTAAATTGGATTTCATCTACCTGAGAAAAGTGCTGGCTCTGTTGTGGTGTGAATGTGAAGGTAGGTGGTATTTTGGATGCATGACTGAATCCAGCAGTCTGATTCAAGAGAGTTTTCAGGAAGCTTGGTTCATGCGAGATGGCCTGCATAGCTGTGCCATATTTCACTGGCAGTTTCCATCTGTTACATCTACTGGATGTGGGCCCAGAGCAAGCATACTTGAAAGAGTAGAATTAATAAGAGACTGCAATTTTTAGATAGCTGTGTATACAAGTTTGAACTCGGTATTGTCAGATCTGCATATTCTGCAGTCATTGCTGATGTATTAAACAACTTTAATGTGTGTCTCTGCTAGTGGAATGCTGTTGAAGTAATCTTGTGCATCACTTTTAACCCGTGTTTAGCCTTCTACAATCACTGATAACATTGTGAAACGCATTTTCTAGGTTCAGTTTCTAAATGCCCTCCTTAGCAATTTTTCCGCCCATCTTATTGTGCAATTAAAAAAAAAAATTAGACCATCCTTCACTGTACTAAGCTTTATAATGAACAAATGTGATTTAAAATATTGTTGCAATCATGTTGTTTATAATATTACTGGACACTGTTATATCAGTGAGACTACTTAAGGAAGAACTGTTGCATCATGACTTTGTTCCAGCACTTCAAACAGTTGCACTTTAGGAGCTTCCCTGCTCCTAGGACAGTGTGCAATAATTTTAAATAATTTAATTTTGGAGTTAGAATGATGAGTATAACTGTAAATATCTAAACAGCAGTACTATAATTTTAGCAGTTGGAGGGGAAAAAATGGCAGTTGTGTCTGAAGTTAGTTTCCTTTTATTTTGCCAGCCAAGAGAAACGGGTCAGGGTGCAAGTTCTTCATGCAATTCACAAAGTTTCTGACTGTGGAAAAAAAAGCATTGAATACACATTAAAAAAAAAAATCAGAATTTAGATACAATTTTCAAGACCCTGAAGAATGTCGGAAATTAAACGAATCAGGATAGGAATGACTGTCATGGATCAAATTCCTTCTTACTCTGAACATTCAAAGAGTAAATCCATTAAGCTAGAATGTAAGCATGCAGAAAACTGTATATTTAACAAACATCTTATGGGCTTTGGTGGCTAGGGCAAAGTCAAAATGATCCGGGTCTGGTAACTTGAGCTCTTCAGAATATATCTGCATGCCTTTTTTTTCCCCCTCCTCCTCTCTTTCTTCACTGTTCAGGTTAAAAAGGTGTTTGTTGAATATTTTATCATCAGTGTTCAGTGACTGGATCATTGCTCTCCCTTCTCTACACTGAATGTGTAAATAGTTGGGACTTTTACCTGAGAAGTTTTCTAGTATTTATACATAAAGCACAGAATTTGTGTGAAACAGGTTGCATAGAGGTGACCTTGAGACTGACTTTTTTTAACTACTTCATTTTACAACCTTAATGTACCTTCAGTCTAGAATTTCCTAATTTAGATAGCTTCTTTCTTTTGTATGTTTCTTCATAAAACAACAAGGAGTTGCTCAGGAAAGGCTTTGTTCCATACAGTGTATCTTAACAGTTTATGCAAAACTGGATAGAAATTTTTTTTTTTTTTTTTTACAACCAAGTGTTTTGTGTCTACTTTGTGGATGGGCTCAGGTTACAGAGTTAACTCTGTGGTTTCAAGTTTGTGTCAGGTGTGATAAATGATAAATAGTCAGTCTTCTCCCTGATAATATCCAGGTGTTGCTGGAAGACCAGTCTGTAACCTTTATGATTGTCATGTCTAGTAAAATGTGTGTGACTGCTTTCCATCTGATATAAAAGGGACTGAGTTTGTGGTGAGGGCTAATAACTTTTATTAGACCAATAGATGTACTTGGAAGAATGCAAAAGCTTCTGGGCATACTTGTATCTCTTGTTCAAGACATTCTATTAACATAAACAAAACCATGTTAGTACTACAGCTCCATGTCAGCTGGATAAATCTCACCTGCTGATTTAGCAGGGGGCTGGTGCTTTTTTAAGGAGCTGACCAGCCTACATCCAAAAATCTACAGGTGGGCCAGTGGGCTTGCTATTTAAGGCTCTGAATCTCTTCTAGGAAATGAAAGAGATTAGAAATAGGAGTATTTGCTGGTTCTGGTCTAGGGTATTCAGATCCTCAGATATACCTAATCCCCTCCAAAGTAATCTTTTCTTTCATTCTGTGAGCCAGCCTTTCTAGATTCATTTGTAATTTCTGGTTGGGATGCATGTGTTAACCTGCAGTTCTGGCATATTTACGCGTCTTGTCTGTGTATCCTTTTTGTGGTAGCCAGATAGTGCCATTTTTTGAATTAGCTGATTTTTGATGTGTGGAAGAAGTCTGACTGGTAAGAGATGAACAGAAGAAATAGAGAAGGGATACTTAAGTCTAATGAAGCTGTTTTTTTGTTCAATTCCAGTCTTAATCTTGTAAGGTGGAGGGTCTGTTGGATGCCTCTCTGCTGCTTTATTTTGGGGGTATTGGGGAGTACTGTTTCTTCTGCATGGTATTCCTGGATGGGCATCTAACAGTAGTTGTTCTTATTGTGTCCCTTCCTCACTTGATTATTGTGGTACTGTTGGTTATGAGCAATTTTTGAAGACTAACCTGAAATTTCTTTTTTTTTTTCCAGTTACTAATGTTTCTTATTAGGCATATGATAGGCTTTTACCATGTGGTCTGGCATAGCAGAGGTTTTAGCTTTGAGTTATGGGTGCTGTTCAAAATGTTGAATTTGGTGATTTGTGTTCTTATAACCCCAGAGTGTCTGTAATGAGGTTGTGTCTCTTGCCCCACCCTGCTGAATATGAAGGTACTGGCTGGAGTCACTTGAACGTGTTGAGGCTTGAGCTGGTGGAGTAAAGTGCTTTGAAAACTCATCTGTGAAAGGGGAGATTCTGTGTAATGCTTGTAATGCACAGCTAGCTATTTTGCTGCAAGTTTATAGGCTGTGTGGTTGGTTTACTTTTTAAAGAGTGGCCTTCCTGTTTTTGCACAGTACTATAAAGTGGTGGTTTGGTTTTTTTGTTGTTTGGCTGCTTTTTTAAGTGTTTATAAAAGTTTTCCAGGCTTTTTTCAGGCAGGATGTGCCCAGTCATCCACTAAAATGTAGGCAGCTGTTGCTATGTGTGGTATAACTTTACAGGTGGGCAAAATATTATTTATATGTTTACAGACTTGCATTTTCCCATTATTCTTGATAGAATCAATGCTTTTGTTTAAATCAGGTTCATCTTGGTTTTAGGTAGAGTGAACGCTTACTAGGTTGACTGGTTGGGAATACTTGAAATTAGTCAACTTGTTAATGGAGAAATATTTTCTGCAGTTCATGAAACACATACAATATAATTATTATCCACTACCCTGTAGGACAAAATCACTTGCTGGTTTGTTTTTTCAGTAGAAATGTATGTAGTCCTTTTTCTAAGTAAATAAAATAAGAAGTATTCTTGCTTAATAGGTCTATTAAATTCCCATGTTTTAAACACTTTATTCTGAAAAGTGGTCTTCTAGTTGGCAAAAATTTCTTGAGAAGGAAGTAACTTTATTGTAAAGACAGACTCATTTCAACGCATTGGTTCTACTTGTTTAGAGTGTGTTGGCTATCTGCAGTATTTCTGAGCCAAGCAAAAAACGTAAAATAAGAGAGTGTTAAATATTTCTGTGGGCATCACAAACTAAGCTAACATGAAGGTTGCTTAACTTTGGAATGAGAACTTCTGTGAAGGTTTTAATGTGTTTTAACAGATAAGATTCAAATTCAGTCTTTTAACTTTATTTGACCTCCTGTGTAGAAAAGCACTCTTGCAATGACAAATAGTGTTAAAAAAAAAATTAATTTTTTTTTTTAAACAAACCTGAAATTGCATGAGAGAGATCACCAGGCTGATGGCCCTGTGTTAATAACAGTATGCTGTTAGAGTAAACAGAGAGAATTTGAGCAGAGGAAGCAAATATAGGAAGAAGGAAGGTGCTTATACATGTAATAAAACTTTGCTAGCACATACATCATCATTTCCCATCTGGGTATAATAAAGGAAGAGTAACTATTTTCCATTATTACAAAGACCTTGGTATTTTTATAAAACACTGCACACAGTAGTATCTTATGTAGAATCATTGTTTGTAATTGAACTGTAACTGTCAAAACAAATGCATGAAGAACTTGGATCTGGGGAATTCCATTACATATCTGACCTAAAGGAGTAATTTATTGTTCATCCAAATAAACGTCTGTGGTCTGATTCATCACATACGTGCACATTTTGCAAATAGATGCCTGCAACATGCTACCCATGTATCACAGTGTGCTGTCTGTGTTGCTGTCTGTTGTGACTTTTCAGTTGCCTGTGGCTGTGAACATTATTGCCTGCCCTTTAATCCCTAGGCCAATAGTTCTTGTCCCATGGTTTGTATGTAATATTTTCTTCTACTTGCGGGCTTAGCACACTTTTATTGTAAGGTGTGGATGTGGCTTGTTTGGGTCTCTGTCTTTACAGACAAAGGTTCTAGTCCTAGTTATGCCAAAAATCAGTGTATGCAAGTTGATGGTATCACGAGTCAGGCCAAAAGATACTACTGATCATTCCCAAGGGGTAAGACAGAGAAACACTGATGTCTCTTCTGAATGATGTGAGATTTGAACTTGAGGGCACCTGACTACCAGATCAGTGCACCTTTTGTGGACTATACAGTACCTGAATGGGAAACAACATTTTCTTTCTGGAGAGCTTGATTTGATAGTGTGATGGAAAAGGAAATGTGCAACTTTGCGCAAAATTGTGTCCTCTGCCATTTCCTTTGAAACTAGAGTTTGGTAACTGTTCCATGTTTGCTGTTCTTATGTTGTCTAGTTTGACTTTTAGAGTACTTGATCATCTCGTCTGTTAAATGAGCTATGAAAAAGTACACGAGGCTTGGAGGAGGTCAAAGGCTGTTGTAATGGGCGAGCCAGACTGCATGTGCAAACCAAATCTACCCAGAGGTTTTTTGTTCCTAGCAAAATAAAATGTGAAGATGTACTTTGTCCATATTCCTCTTAATTCTGCCATCTCCTGTGCTAAACCTTATGCTTTTTAAAAATGGCACACAAAGTTTTACTGGCTGGGTGGAGGGAGAGTAAATTTCACCTGTTTGGTATTGCTGATCAAATAATGAAGTATGTCTGGTCTGTATAAAATAAGAGGGATAATACCTCCTAGCTTTGGTATGTTTTGGATAAAAAATATTGCATTGTTATGAAAGGATGTTGCCAAGGTGAAGTTTCTTGAAGAGTCTAGCTGAAATTGACTGTCCCCTTATCCTTTTCCTAGTATATGCCCAAATAGATGGACTTTTTACATGCAAAAAAAACCCCCCAAAAAACCAAAAAAAAACCCCCAAAAACCAAACCAAACAAACAAAAAAAACCCCCACAAACCTGAGGCAGGACCAAACAGCTGTGGTAACAACTAATTCAAATTGGATCCATGATCCCACTGGAAGTAATAATGTGGCTGCTTACAGGAACTACCCCTGTGGCTTGTTTCCCTAAGATCCCTGGAGACTAGTGATGTGGGTGGAGTGCACAGGACATGAAGTAAAAAATATTGTGAGATAAACCTGTCCAAAAAGGAGTCTAATCTCCAAGGAAGACAATGGTTATCATATAGCCATGGGCTACTCATTAACTCGGGTTTGCTAAAACAAATATTATTCTAGAGTGACAGCCAGCTACTAACATGAGGTTGTTACTTACTTTTTAATCTCATTTTGGATTTGCTTCTTTATGCCAATTTTTTGGAGTTTAGTAGTAAAATGACAATGTGAGTATCACAGCAGGCACTGTCTCAGACCTCCAGAGAAAGACTGAATTCTCCAGTATGCTCTTGTTACAAAATGCAGAAGAGCTTCAGATTAACTAGGTTTCAATAAATACTTGTTCTGCTTCATCATGTCGAAAAGCAATAGCAAGTTCAGAAATGGAGGGAGAATAAGGCAAAAGTGTGTTTAAAGGCAATTGAGTTGCCAGCATGCTTTTATAATAAAAAATAATTTTGGTGTCTTGCATAACAATAGAAGGTTAGAATACTAATAAATAGGAAAAATTTTTGGATACAGCCCATAGCTGAGCTATAGGGTTTAAATTGTATGATTCACTAAGGTAAATAGTACAGTTCTGTAAAGATTAACCACATTAGCCAGAGTACTAGCTAGGATAATACTGGTTTTCAGTCCATGCGTCAAAGCCAAGCAGTTAGAGCTAGGAAGAAATATCTCTTGGGATATGGTGTTGGGCAATTAGCTGCATTTCCAGAGATTTATAGAGTCTTCTGAATCGCTTCAGTATTGGCCACTGTCAGAAATGGAATACTGGGCTTGGTAGGCTGCTGTTTTGTATTATGCATGGTCCTATGATGCAGAGGTAGATACCAAGAACATATTTACATAACAGCATGGTAAAGCTTAATCTTTTCTTTTGTTTGCAAATACCTCCTCTTTCAATGTGCAGGAAATTGAAATGCTTCATAAAAATCTGATTGTTATAGAGGGACAAAAATATAGCTATTTTAATATAATTATAACCCTTCTAAAATAACTTTTGTTACACTCATTTCCAATATCTGGTTTTTCTTACAGAAGTAAGAAGTACGAGTTGGTGATTTGATTTTAAGTTTGGATAACTTTAGGAAATACTAATAGAATGCTTTCCCTCCTGATTTTTAAGTCAGAGCTATTTGTGCATTTGCACCTCTGTGATGTGTCTTACAGAAAGACTAAGAAATTGAGATCTCTTCTTCCTTGTTTTAAATTAGTACTTTTTGGACTAAGGTAAATTTTTCAGATTTATTATTAATGAAGTCAGCTGTCTTATTAGTGTATTTCATTCTTGTGTTTGTTTAGAGGCCCTGAATTACAGCATCTGGTTCCTAAGGATGGTGAAGTCATTCTTTCTGTGGTATTTACTATTCCCTATTGTTGAAATGTCACCTTAGGGACTGTGACTGTCATTAGACTTATGTTAATCCTTGTACTAACTTTTAATGATATTGATAATGCAACAATAATGAAGGAAAAAAGACTAAATTAGTTCTTGGGGGGAAAAGATTTGAAATTCCATAGAATTAAAAGTATCCCAGGATGTTAGTAATGAATCATGGTGGTGCTCTTCTTTTATTACTAGTTTTCTAGAGGTGAAAATACACCATCTTTTTTCTTCCTTCCCCAGAAAGAAGTAAGAATTAAGATGGAATCTATTTTAGCATCCGCAAGAATAGAATGTAAATTAGGAAACAAGACCACTTGGTTGTATATATGAGTTGTATTATTGATCTACTGTTTTTTCTAATTTGTACTTGCTTGTTTTTTTATTATAGCTCTTTCTCAAAAATAAATACCTGCTTGGATCGGGTGTGTTTTCAGAAATGCCAGATGGTACATTGGCCTTGGTCTTCTTGAATCTGCAATGCTTCCTGAACAGTTTAAATACTTAAAACTTGCATATTCCTCTTGGCTATTCTGAGCTGAAGCTTCTGAAGTTTTAACAAACTTTTGTCACAATCTGAAGGGTTGGTTTCAGCCTATGGTAATTTTTTGTGATTAAAAAAAATATTTCAAATATAATGTTAAGTACAGTTTGCTAATTATAATCCTTCAGTAGGAATTACTTTAGCATCTGGAAATAAGAAACAAAAAGGTTAGGGATTGACGGTGCTCTCCCTAAATGTAATTGGCACTTAAAATAATGTAAATGTTAAAGGAAATATTCTCTCCCCCCAAATGCTAATGGTGAGGATCCTTGATAGAAAATGATTACTTTTCTTGTCTCATGAGGTGAGTGCTTTACTCGTGGGTTTTTTTGGTGGCATATGCACAAGAGGGAGTTAGCATGTGATCTAACTACACTTTGTATTTTTAAAGTTTTACAGTTTGTAACGGGCTAGCTTAATAATCCTAACTATTTTATTTGTGTAATATAAATAGAGTGGAAAAGTCTTATCAGGAGACATTTATGTAGTATCTTAAGTATGTAGATGAAGAAAATATGATTCTGTTGGGTACTGCAAGGACTAATATACGACCAAGCCAGTTCAAACAGCTCAGCAGTTGAATGCTACCTCTGATTTCTTGGTATCACGCTGAGAATAAATGAGGTTTGTGTAGTGACTGGAAATAACCTTTTTATATTCCTTGAAACTGTTTTCACTTTAGGCTTTTGAAAACCCACTGCTTTTCACTGACTTCGTTCTTAAGTAGGTTTTAAATCAAATTGTTACAAAACCATTGTGTATACATTATTATCCACATAGATTTTATGAGAATTTGCATTGGTTTAGCTAACTTGGTTCAAAAGATAACCGAAGAATGACAGTGTTCAACATTTGAGTTTTAGAATCATGGAATAGTTTGGGTTGGAAGGGACCTTTAGAAGTCATCTAGTCCAACCCCCCTGCAATGAGCAGGGGACATCTTCAACTAGATCACGTTGTTCAAAGCCCTGTCCAACGTGACCTTGAATGTTTCTAGGGATGGTGCTTCTACCACCTCTGGGCAACCTGTGCCATTGTTTCACCACCCTCGTCGTAAAAAATTTCTCCCTTGTATTGTGCCCTCTTAGTTTAAAACCATTATCCCTTGTCCTATTGCTACAGGCCCTGCTAAAAAGTCTGTCCCCATCTTTCTTATAGGCCCCCTTTAAGTACTGAAAGGCTGCAATAAGGTCCCTCTGGAGCCTTCTCCAGGCTGAATAAGCCCAACTGTCTCAGCCTTTCTTCACAGGAGAGGGGTTCCATCCTTCTGATCCTTTTTGTGGCCTTCTTCTGGACCTGGTCCAACGGGTCCATGTCTTTCCTGTGCTCAGGTCTCCAGAACTGGATGCAGTACTGCACGTGAGGTCTCACCAGAGCAGAGTAGAGGAGCGGAATCACTTCCCTCGACCTGCTGGCCACGCTTCTTTTGATGCAGCCCAGGATACAGTTGGACTTCTGGGCTATGAGCACATGTTGCTGGTTCTTGTCCAGCTTTTCATCCACCAGTACTCCTGAGTCCTTCTCGGCAGGGCTCAATCCCTCCACCCCCAGCCTGTATTCATACTGAGGATTGCCCCAACCCAGGTGCCGGACCCTGCACTTGTCCTTGTTGAACCTCATGAGGTTCACACGGGCCCGTTCTATGAGCATGTCCATCCATGCTTGCCCTCTGGATGGCATCCCGTCCCTCAGGTGTGTCAACCGTACCACTCAGCTTGGTGTCATCTGCCAACTTGCTGAGGGTGAACTTGATCCCACTATGTCATTGATGAAGATATCAAACAGTATTGGTCCCAGTACGGACCCCTGAGGGACACTGCTCGTCACCGATCCCCATCTGGACATTAAGCTGTTGACCCCTACCCTCTGGATGTGACCATCTAGCCAATTCGTTATTCATTGAACAGTCCACCCATCAAATCCATATCTCTCTGTTTTAGAGAGAAGGATGTTGTGGGAGACCTCACCTCTTCCTGGTGAGATTCCATGCCCATAAAAATACAGTAGAACTTAACTTGTTCAGTTATTACATTCTACAAAATCTCTTGGAGAAGATTAATTCCTTTATCATCTAAAGGATGTCATCATATGCCAGGGGAGCAAATGAGGCTGTAGCAGCTCTTATGAACTTCCATTATTAAAAGTTGTGCAGATTTTATAAATGCTGTATCTCCTTCATCCTTTTTCCTCTATAAGGTATACCTTTTACCAGAACAAGTCAGGGAAGAAGTTGTGGATAAATTCTTTGGATAATTCTGAAAATAGTTCACATATAGGAGTGGAAAGGTAACAAAGAAAATTACAGTGCCTGCTTCCTCAGGTGCATTGTGGCAGCAACATGTTTATAACCTCCACGATAGACTTCAGTGTGATACATCTTGTCGAAAGAAAAGCTGTCTGGATTTTTAGCATGGCTGTGTCAAAGTAGCAGAGTCCTTTTTAATAGGGGAGAACTGTTGCTTTCTATTGCTCCAATTTCTCCCTCCAGTAAGTTTACCAAGGACAGCATTTTTCTTGCTACTCCTTGCAATATGAAAAAACAGACCTGATCTATGCATGAAATAGAAATGTTTCTGAAGACTGATCATCTTAAAAAAACAAATAATGACATTGGTATTTTATGTTCGTTGTTAGACTACATCTGTGAGTGTTCTCAGTGTTTTGGATGCTGCGGTAAATAAATTTGTGTTAAAAAATTGGAATGATGTCCATATGCCACAGTAGCCTCTGCTTGCTTTAATTCTCATTACGGTACCTATGAGGGAGATATTTTTACCCAGTATCTGACAAGTGAATATAAATTTATTTCGTGTGTGTCATTGTCATAGCTTGATATTATGAGAACAAAAGAAAGCTAGGGACTCTAGTGAGAATGTTAGAGAGGGATTAACAGAGCCTTGTAGCTATGGAGTTAAGCTGGGCTTCTGTTTTCACTGCCAATGACATCTTGATTTATGCATACTGGGGATGTTTTTAAACACAGAAGCAATAGGAAATAAGACAGTTTGCTTCTAGCCTGTGTTTCCTGCAGGGCTTCTTGGCTTTGCCTTCCGGTTAGACAACAGTGTTCGGAACATAATCTTGTTGTTCTGTCCTCTTATTGCTGTTTATTTGTTTTGCCAGTATGTAAAGCTCTGGGCTTGAATCTGTTCTCCCCTTGCCCAAATCTTCCTTGAAGATGTAAGTTGGGAATGTGCATGCAAAAGATCTCTTGTGCACATCCTGTTTTCAAATTGTGTTATCTCCTTCAGTCTTGCGCTCCTACTGAGAATGTGGCTTGAAGGATGTCTTGTGCTTGCATCTGACAAAGTTGGTGAATGCTAAGGATAGAAGTGCGTATGTTCATAAATGGTGTAAAAGTTGAACAGCTAGTAAGGTTGTTTTAACTAATGGATGGATTTTTAGCTTTTTTAGAAGTATTTTGCGATGATAAGCTTTCTAAGTGGTCTAAATTGTGGTTTGGGTTTGTTTGTTTTTTTTCTCAGGGTGTGTATTAAGAAAAAAGTAGTCCGGTAGCAGTTTGAATATTCATGCTGTCATTATGGAACAGTGTAACCACAGATGAACTTGCAGAAATACTGAAAGCAGCAGCCTGGAACTGATATATGAACTTCTTTCTTCCTACTGCTTTATTTATTTGAAATGTGCAGATTGCTGAGGTAAGCAAGCCTGCAAAGTTGAGATGGCTTAGCTGTAAGGTAGCCGTTAACTACTGTGAAATCAAGCCTTCTTCCATTACGAAGCACTTCTGAGTGGCCTGTTGCTGGTCACTTGATAAAAGGTAACATAATTTGAAGTTCTCATAGTGTAGCAGCCTATTCTAGACACACTGAAATACTATTGAGAATTTCAACATATGCTCATGAGAAATATATTCGTATGATTTTGCTTATGCGTTGAATACAAAAGCAGAATGATTAATGGCAACCAAGTATTACAAAAGGAGGAGCTATTAGAACGTATCAAAAGAGTTTTACTAGGAAGATGACTGGTATTAACTGGTATTAACCTCTAGGCCTGTCTCAGTGGTCTTTGGTATTAAATTGCTAATACAAGGTACTGATTAGGATCTTCCCATTCAGTGAAATCGTATTGCTTCATCATCTTTTGTAGGCTACTGTAAAACAACCTCTTAACATAATGTAGTTACAATGTTGATAAAAAGTAAAACACGCCTTTATCTATGTAAAAAAGCATATGAGCGTAGAAGCTTTCCAGGTCCTTTAAGTGCTCTAAAACAATACAACTACTTTTTGCTACAGATACAGAAAATTTAACCATAATACTGCAGTATGGATTTCATCATTCAGCCCTTCCATGGTGTTTATGTCACTCATTTCTAATACGCTACCTAGAATTTGTACTGTACCACCTAGAAACTGTGGTGTCTCTTGTTTTTGAACTATGCTAAACTTTAGACAGTAATTTTTATTTCAGCAGTGTTTGAAGATGGACATACTGAATGAAATGGCAAATTTGTAACGTGTAGTTTTTTCTTTAATTTTTAGGGTTTTTTTCCTGTTAGAATTTTCCCCCCTTTTTCTCCTGTTGAGAATATTTTGCATCATTATACAGGAGAAATGGTGCTAATGTTTGTTTTGTCATATAATGAATAAATCTGTTTTGGAAAGTTCCTCTCCCTAATTCCTATCTTTAAAGTCTTTGTTATGGTTCTAATTAGTAGGTATTAGCATATGTATCAAAATGCAGAATGTGCAAGTACTATTTGGAAAATTAAATGCTAGGTTTAGCTCATCATTTTCTATAATTTGGATTTATTTTGAACAAAACATTAGCACACTGAAGTATGAAAACTACAAAATTATGGCATAAAATCAGCATCAATAAAAATCTGTCTTGCACACGGCTTTTCCTGTCCTAGCATCCATGCAGCTGGGCAAAAAAAAGCAATATAACAAATGTGTTGCTACTCTTCATGTCTGAGACTGGAGAAGGTAAATGTGGAATTATCTATGTGGAGTTGAAAAATGTAAAAACATTAAAGTGCTTTTCCAGTATTCAGAAGGAAGACATGGGGTGGATCACTTTGGGGAGGAGGAGAATTTTCTTTTTTAGGCAAAATAGGCACGTATTTGTTTTGCTGATTGCAGTAATGTGCCACCCAGCATAAATGTTGGTACCACTATGTCTGTAATAACCACAACTACAGGGCAAGAGGAGCAGGCCGCAGCGCCAGTAAGCTCTGGCTACATTAGGAGTTGTGCCCAATCACTGCTACTAGCATCCTTCCTCCGTTTTTAAAAAAACTCCTTTTCTGGAGAAGATGAGAAGAAAGGTATTGACTGCTGTGGAACATCTTAATTTTGGAACATCTTAAATTTGGCATAAATATCTCATGTTTGGTACCTTGCTCTGCTCACCGCATGCTACATCTCTGGATTTTTTTTTTTTTTTCCCTAATACATATACTTTCTCTCCAGAAGAGGGTTTTAGCAACAACTGAAGGATGTGTAAAGGCAATCTTGAAGACTTTTCTGTGGAACTGACCTTTAAATATCCAGATTTACAAGGAGTAACAGGTCTTTATAAAAAGCACCACAGTATCCTATAACAAAAATCTTGGTATCACACAAAGACTATGTATTTTATGCCATAGTTCCCTGACCACTTTGGGCCAACTGGACTGCCATGAGAAGTGGTCTCTTCTCACCACTCCAGCTGTTTATTCCCCTGTCTTTGCCAGCTCATGTGCCTGTGGAATCTCATTAGGAATTGGATCCTGCTAGTGATGGATCTAATGGAAAGAAAACAGCATTTTGGTTTAGCTGGGATCAGTTCCTGATCCAATTCCCTGTACTGCTGCACAAATATCTCTGCATGGGAGAAGCACAGAGGGAAGACTGAGAGACCAGGAGTGGTGGAGGGCGAGTGGGATTAACTCTAATGGTGGTAGTGACAGTTGCTGGCTTAAAGTATTTGTGGAACTGTGGCATTAGGTGCTATGGTCTTTCTCAGAAACTCGTTATATACTAGACAAAATTAAACACTACCCCTCTGCCCCCCCTGTAAAACAGGCTAAACCAATCCATTTTCAGTTAGGTAATATGTCCTCTGAGAAATAAATAATTGTTAAAATGTCTGTGGAGTTGTTGTTCTCATTTGCTACGACTGTGGACCCGGAAACGTCACTGTGACAGAATATGCTTCTCTTTGGAGGAAGAAAAGTAACTTCCAATCTGATGACAAAGCATAATCAGTCAGGGTGGCAAAATCAGGCTGCCCTGATAAACAGAAGGGTAGAGGGGCCAGGGCAATTGCAGAAACAAGTTGCATGTCTGCTTGCCAGGTATCCTGTTCAATTGCTGCAGATCTTGTGAGGGTTTGTGATGATGGTTTGTACATACATGTGTGAATTTTTTTGGGAAAATGCTAAGTAAGTTGATATGTTTTAAGAGATGCTTTAGCACACCTTCCGTAAGTGTGGTTTTTAGCAGAGATTTAGCCTTTCTAATTTGATTATCATTGTTGGAAGAATAGTTTGTAAATCAGCTTATTTTCTGGCAAAATTAGACTAGCTCTCTTTTATACTCAAGTTGCTTTGCTACAGTAAAATGAATGCAAATCAGACTCATTTTGTGTCATTTCTTTTGTGTTCTGTCACCCTCTATGGTAATAGCCAGCAAAAAGCTCAAATCCAAGTTATATCTTTCTTTTTCTAGTTTTTTTCTGCTGACGTACATAGCACCCCAGTTAGGGAGTGTTATCCTGGGGACAGGAATAGATTCCCTTTGTGGGTAGTCAGATGTAATCTTTTGGTAAAAGACTGACTTTGATAAAACACATTGCCTGTTGCTAGATGCAGCTGTTATGCATGAAATCCTGTTTATTAAATGTGCTATTATAGAAGAATAATGATAAATGTCCTCCTTCTCAGTGCCACAGATGGCAGACTCATGCTGGTCAGGGGACCAAAGAGAACTTAGAAAGTAGGATGTGCATCACATACTGTCTGTTGCCACATGCTCCCAGCCAGATGTTTTGTGATGTGAAAGTCCAGCATGTAACTTACTAAAGTGTTTTTTTTTCTATGAAATGACATGGAAGTTCTCAACTATATAACAGAATGTTCTATAGTTATCTCAATTATAACAGAATGTTCTTAATTGGCCTTTTTTGCAAGTTGTACTTTTTCTGTGTGACTCACTGAAGATGACTGTAATTTTGTTCAACCTGAAGTTACCTAGCTGCTATTCAGACTACATTCATTCTTGTGAGTCAGTTAACTCTTAAAATGTCTGATTTTGTGCACTTTTTTCCAGTAGCACATTTGTGCTTCCAAGATGCAAGTGGCAGTGTGTCAATACACTTGTTACAGGACCAAACATACTGTGCTCAGTCAGATGCAGTGCTTTAGAGGTCTCCAGTGTATTGTGAAATGCAGCCATGTAGGTTTATCAGGAGCAGCTGTTTTTGTTCTGTGGACGGATCCATCTGGGGCAGAGGGGGGAGAGAGAGCGTGCTGGTGGCTTTTAGAGATTAACTGGTGACAGTGTTGCTTGGGAAGTGTACCAAGTTTTAGCAGAGCTACTGTAGCAGGGACAGGAGGTGAAAAGGGACGGTGAAAAAAACCACGCAAGCTCTGCTAATCTTTTTGTGTCAGAAGAAGTGTTCAGGATTTGGTTATCTGCATGTGTGTCTAATTGCAGCCTTGATTAAAGGAGTGCCTAACACTTCCTACTTCAGTAAAGATCTGGCTGAGCTGTTACAAATGACATTTGGACATACAAGGCCTAGATGAGGAGTCAGAGCAGCTGCGTCCTTGTGCAGGCGAGAGGGAGGCTGTCTGGTTTATTGGATTACCTCTCGTCGGATCATGGCAATGCATGCTTTCTAAATCCCTTGGGGTGAGGAGGGAGTGTTGAAGAAGGGATAGCTTATTTTAGGTAAACTGATTTAGACAGCAGTCCCTTTTCTACTGAGAAATGTGGGAACATTTCACGAAGGGGTAATGTTCAATCTTTGAAATGTTCACATCTGGTGTTGTGGTATTTTGTGGGTAGAAACTGTGTGGCAGGTATGAACTGGGCAGAGGGCCTCCAGCAGCTTGATTAGTGCCTGTGCCTTTTGTTTAACTTCAGGAAGTGGTGGGTGAGTGCTTGCTTTTGATGCTATTCCTACTCTTCTGCTTCTCTTCTCATCCTTTTTCCCAAGCTTATGCTGGTTAAGGATTGACAGTAAGCATTTGTTCAGCTTACTGCTTCCTTTGGTATTAAAGGGCAACTGTGAAATCTTTCTGTAGTGAAAGAGCAATTAAAGATTTTTGCGTTTAATTCTTGGCTGTTGGAACCCCATGTATTTGGAGGAAGTAAGACTGGTTTTGTGGGATCTTTAGCACTCTTGTAGTCTTACTATAGAATTATTACTATGTTTAGGTCTTCTATCAGTTTCATAATATATGAAGCAAACTCTTTGCTCACCAGCTGAGCAGAAGGGACTTGAGAATAATGCCTTTTCAAACAAGTACCATATTTTGGTTGATTATGGTCCCTTATTTGGGAAGGGACAGTCTTGCTCCTGCATGCCAGACTGTAGTTCTGTACTGTCTCTTGCTGTGCTTAGAGAACTTCTAGTTACTACACAGGAGTGGATTTCTCTTTCTCAGAGAGAAAGGTCTCCTGTCTTTTGCAGCTTAGACCCTACTGATACAGCACTGGCTGATCTGAGAAGTGGGAGAATGATAGATATATTTTGAGAACGTAGGTTAGACATAAGAGGCAAGTCAGAAAATACAGTCTCTTCAGAGTAAAACATGCAATGTTTGAACTGCACAGTAGACATAGAACAGCTCTGTGTTGTAAATTAGTAAGAACTTGTCCTGTGCATATACTCTGTATGGCCATGACAGTCAACTTGGTTTCCAGAATTTTGCAAGTGATACAGCTGGAGTTCTTAATCCTAACTTTTAAGCATAATGGATGCTTGCTTGAAAATGCTTTTAAGTAGCATTTTTCACTTCCTCAGGGCACAGTCATACAAAAAGGCTGAGGTGCCACTGAGGAAAAGGAGGATGGGATTTTCCTGAATCAGTTCTGCCATTAGCAGAACACTGCTGCTTCGTTAGTTTGTCATCTTTGGGAGACTGTGAGATGCTGCACCAACAATTTGTGTCTGCACTCAGTGGGTGGGAGACAAGAACTTTGTGAGATGAGAGAGAGAGTTAACGGGGGACAAAGACATACAGGCATGCCTTTTAATGTTGATAATAAACTGATCATCATTTGTAGAAAATAGTAATTAATAAATTGGCTATGACTGAATAGTCCCTGATATAAACATAAAACCGTAAAGTTTTGGAAGCTCTTTGGAAGGGCTTTATAGAAGATCATTAAATGAAGAGACTGATAGGACTTGATTCTTTAATTTAACAAAAAAGGTCATTGAAAAATTTGGAAGAAATATTTTGAGT
Source organism: Phaethon lepturus (assembly GCF_000687285.1). Taxonomy (NCBI): domain Eukaryota; kingdom Metazoa; phylum Chordata; class Aves; order Phaethontiformes; family Phaethontidae; genus Phaethon; species Phaethon lepturus. The sequence goes on along the minus strand of NW_010534051.1, from coordinate 60,918 downwards.
GAGTGATCTGTGTGGATTTGAGCACTTAGGAGAGATGTGCTATATCCAGCTCTCACCTGTTTCCTAAAATCAAGGCTTATGAAGTCCTGTAGTTTAATTGTAAACTTTACAGTTTTTTTTATAGGGTTTTTTCCTCCTCACTGTATTGTGCTCTATTCAATGTAATTGGGAACATTTTACAATGGTAATGAACTTGGCAAGAGAAAAGGCCTTTGCCTGCTGCCAGAGTAAAGCAAATAAACAAATAAGGAAAACAAAAGAAGATCCCTCCCTGTCCCCTCGGCAGGTTGCAGGAGCGGCTGGCACCGCTGGCAATGCTGGCGGAAGGGTGGAATGTCCTGCCGTGCATTCCACACAGATGGCCTGGACCCTGTCCACACTAGCAGAGCAGAAAATACCAAGCTCTCAGCCATGCAACTTGTGATTTAATTGGAACTGAAGCTAACTTTAAAAAGTAGTATGTCATCAATTAAAACTGTTTTTCTGTGTTTCAAAAATCACACAACAGTTTTGGTCTCCTCTTGTTTGGTCAGGAGAAGCTGAATTCTTCCACCACACAAACGTTAGCGGGATCTTCATCTTAAGGATAACATCTTTCTTTTTTGGGGCACCTTGCACAAAGTCCCGGTATCCCCATCTGAAGAGAGCACAGGCATCAGCTGAAGAGATAATTTTTCTGTAGTCACCTCTTCTGGTTCTCAGCAAAATATTGGTGAAATAATGCTTCCCCTGTAGCAAATACCGGTGCTGTTGCGCAGGGAGCATTTGGGACAGTTAGTTGTACTTCCAGACTGATTTTTATATATATATATATAGTTGTGATGATCAATACTAACTCCTGATAAAACAAAAGTGAATACACCTTGTAGTGCTTTTGCAGAAACTTGCACTTGCAAACTCTGAACCGGGGTCCGAGTATATTATGTATTAAGATTGACTGCAGAAGAAAAGTGGTTCTTGCGAGACCAGGTACTCATCTGAGATTATTATCTTGCATTTTGCTGTCTATAGCACTGACTACAATAACAGCTTCTTACCATTAATCAAATCTGCAGGTAGCATGAAAGAGGAGTGGTGCTTGTTTCCTGGACCTTACGTATTGTTTGGTCAGTCACCATTAAGGAAGCAAAATGCTGTAACCTTAATTGAAGGATACATTAATGATGCTTTGTAGTTATTTAGCAGGCAAAATCTGACACCATTAAGGAAGTAGAACACCCTGTCCTTAATTGAAGGATATGGTAACGATGCTTTGTAGACGTTAGTAGGCAATATCTGTGATTAGTGTCACGTATTGTTTTAGAATCTGGAGGAGGAGTAGGTAATGTTTGTGGTATGAAATAATTTTAGGAAGAACATGGAAAATTACTTCACCTAATTCTACAGTCCAGTCTTTACACTGTGAAATGCAGGCTGGTAGTTCAGTGCTTCCTGATGTTTGGCAAGAAATTGTTGCTCACAACTGATGTAAGTATAAAAGCTGGGATATGTCTTTGACTAAGCATTTAATGATGGGGACAACAGTGCTGTTTAGAAAATTAAGTTCAAGTAGTCTGTTTCCAGCAAAATATATCAAGAATGCTCTGCAAATCCATGTATTAGGATAACAAAGCACAAATCAGACTGTCTTCCTAGAGGCCAATGGCAGTTTAAGGCCAATGCTACCTAGAAATCCACTGAAAGCCTTGTGAAACGGACGCACCCAGAGTGCCATAGGTACCATCTGCGTGCCTCCAGTGCAAGAATGGGGAGAGAAAGGTGAAACTCTGCAATATTCTTTGGCTTGCAAGATGGCACTGTGGCCTGATGTATTGGTTCATGGGGACTGCAGCTGTGAAAGAACATAACTGTAAGCTGGAGGTATTTCTCTGTGATGAAAACAGCCAGCAAATGTTGGATGAGTGTCTTTTGTTGCCCTACCAGAGTTTGATTCAAGTTTCAGTATCACAACATGGACCTGTTTGAAACCTTTGTGTTGCACTGGGGCATTTTTATGTGCAGGTGAGTGCATGGTAATTACTGCTGCATTATTTTCACACTGAAAATGAAAATGCAAAAAACTAGTTCCAAAACCAGCAGTACATTATAAGATTTGATATGTTGCTTTTCCAATATTTGTACTTCAACATGCAGCTCTTAAATTCTTACTGATAAAGTTTTACAAACCTTCACAAGACTGTTGTACAGATCAGTTTGCTTTTACATAAACATGGTTTAATTGTACAAGTTTCTTGCTAATGTTGGCTATGACTATGCTAGGCCTCTAATTTACTATGAAATGTTTTTTCCTCAGTTTAATGCTGCTTTCAGATACAAACAAGAGGACAAATTACTTGTAGTGCCAGATAAATGTGTACTTGGCTATCTGATGAAAAACTATCTTTTTCATTTTTTTTCTTCTGTGTATAGTTCGTAACGTCTGTTCTAAAATGTCCAAAGGCAATTACCAAAAACAAATCAATGCTGGATAATTATAAGAGAAATGTACTGCCCGGAGCCACTTACTCTAATACCACCTTCCTGCTAACTACAATTAGAGGAAAAAAATTACATCAGTCATTTGAAAAGGGCAGCAATCCCTGTTTTAACAAGCCTGTAGCTTTTTCCACTGTTCTCAGCATCCCTTTGCTTGCTTGATCAAGCTCAAGAGAGAAACCTGAAAGTATGCTGCTTTGTGTTGTGAATTGCTGTTTCTTCATTAGGCAGTATTCTTCACAAGGATTTATAATTATGGTGCTGTGAATTCTGTCGACTAATGAATTTTGGGCTCTGTTTAGTTTAACTGTTCTTCTTGATGATGAATTAGTTTATTTCTTGCCCAAGTTGCTTGGACAAACATCTGTGCACCTACACCACCAATGTCCTCCAGGAGAAACTAGTCTCTGAGCTCTCTTTGGGCAAGATCTGTGGGCTATGGGCATGGTAGCTGACAGCTTCAAACTGGGGTGACACCCACTGAGCAGATGAAGCTGGTGCTGCCAGTACAGGCTTCGTCCAGCAGGCCATGGAAGACCAGTGGTAGTGGGGTTGTCTGATTAATTCAGGGGTATCCTCAAGGAGTAGAGATTTTTTTGAGGCTTTTGTGTGACAATTTAGCAAGTGTTAGCTGGTATTCTTCAGCACAGGCAAATCTCTGAACTTTGCTTTTAAGGGTAAAAGAAATAAGAGAAACATACTATCCATAAACACAAATGCACTGCAGCAGTTACTAGGAAAGAAGAGCATGTGTACGAGGATGTATGATATTCCGCTCAGTTAAGGGCTGGGAGGTGTTTGTGCACAAGCACGCACATGTATCTGAGAGAACATAGGCTGCTCCAAAATACGCCATAGTTTTCAATAATGTCTTGCATAATGAAGTTTACCAGTTCATTTTCTTGACAAACTAATGGTCTAAGTTCTTGAAATAACTTGTCCACGTGAATAAATGAAAAGGGAAGTATTTCACAACAGTATTTTCATCAGAGTTTTGTTATAAAAATATGTAAAATAAGAAGTAGCAAAGTAAGCTCAAATATGAAAGGTTTGGGTTTGACTTTTTTTAGTTCTTAAGTACAGGTTCCCTCTTCAACCCTGTTCTTAAGTAACTGAAAATAGGAAAAAAAACAGAAAAGTAGTTCATATTCAAAACACAAACAGTCTCCAAAGTAATTTCCAAAGCTGCTAGATCCTCAGATAAAGAAATGAGAATGACATGGAGAGTAATATTGCTAAAAGAAAAGGTTGTTTTTTTTTTTTCTTCTTCATAGCCTCTAATGTCCATTCCACCCCGCCAGCCCCAGTAGCTATTCGGTTGCCTTTAGGTATTGTAATGCATCAGGGCCAGAGAGCACTACGAAAGAGAAATATGGAGCGCTCTGGGTGCCAGAGTGCTCCCTGACTGCGGGTAACTGGTAATTTGCAGAGTAGGAAATGTAAGCAAAGGACTCCAGCAATCTGTGGCATATCTGTTGATGGGGAAATACCGAATAAGGAAAAGTAATTAAGTATTTTGTAGAATATTGGATAGTATTTAACTACTTCGTTGAGCATAACTAAAAAAAACTCAACAAACATTGGCGTTTGTGGAAGTTTTTGAATGCATGGTTGTAGCACCTGAATCAGGTACAAAGCGGGAATTGCACAGGTAGCAGGAAACGCAGTCTGTGTTTGGTTATGCTGAGCATGTACCATAGACCTGTCACAGAGAAATGAATGTGAAAAGTTATCCTCCACCCTCACTGAATCCTTGAAGAACCATTTCTGATGAGGATGATGAAATAATTCTAAACTTGCTCCTTGCAAGTGAATTTCCTTACAATTCCAGAGGGAGGGAGGAAGAGAATTCTGCTGTGTCCATATTGTTATAAATACATGCTAGGAGAATTTACTAAGAAATGTTGGTGAACATGGGATAAAATACTCTTTTTTAGAAGCAGAGCTGCTCTTGTTGTGAGTAACTGGATTTCAGATTTTCTTGCTGTGGCTACAGAGTGCTAGTTTAGGACACTTGAGATCTGGATTTTTATTTTGAATTTGGCCATTGCTAGATGACTTCAGACATGTCTCTCTAGTTCCTTTTTGTCTTTCATTTCCCATCTCTAAAATAGTTAACTCCTACATGAGTCAGTGAGATATGCTGATAAAATTAATTTTAAAAGACTTGGATATGGTTATATCCTTTTAGATGTTTAGTTTGCATCTTATTAAGCTGATAAGAGGGCTGGAACATTGGTAGGTATGATAAATATCTAGATAGTCAGAGGGACAAATGAGCTCCTCCCCCCTGGCCCTAGATGACTTTTGTATTAACAGAGACTGTGGTACGACCAAATGCAGGACATCTTTAATGTCAGGAAAGTGATGACACCAGTAACTCCAGACTGTGGTTGAATTTCATACTGTGTGTCTTCCCTCCCCAGTGTAAGACTGGACTACATGGCTTGCAGTTTATTTTCAATGGATCAGGGTGGATATAGTTATCTATATGAGCATTACTTTCACCTGTTGATTTTGGAGAAACTTTGTGGGTGTTGGTTCGACAGTGATCGCTGGCACACCGCCTAACCGGTGGCTAATAACCTACATTGACTGATGTAGCAGCACTGTTGTAGGCCCGAAGAAGGAGCAGTAGTCAGAAGAATAACTTGGTTTTCAGCTGCTAAAAAGAATCTTGCAAATAGCATCAAAAGTATGTTTTAAAAGTGTCTATTGTGTGTACTTTTTTGCACTTTTCAGTCTAACAGGGAATTTTTTGCTTGGGTAATAGCCTGATTTGCAGAAGCAATATTGTACACAGCAGTGAAGAATCCAAGCACTCTTGGATTTCAGCTAAATGGAAAAATTAACAGCAAACCACTTGAAGAAACAAGCTGAAATTTCTGTACTGTACAGATATGTTTATGTGGGTTTCTGGAAAATTATACTTTGTAAATGGAATCTTTTCCTTGAAATAGCAAAAAATCAGGTTTTTTTTCCTAAGCCACACTGTGAAAAATGCTTATATTTTGATTAACTGGGCAACAAATGACTGTACTGCTGTAGCCCATGAAATAAGTGATAGTGGGGATGATGTTTTGAGACATAATGATTTCAATTCAGCTTGACTTGTTTATACATTTAAAAAAGTAAGCAAGAGTTGGCAATAGAGGTACTGTTGTATTTTGTTTCTAGGTTATCTGTGAAACACTACCAGGAATTTAAGATACATCTGGCATTACAATAAGCTGAATGAGTTCTGGCAGCATTTACAGTTGAAAGCTCTGAACAGTGTTTTGAGTACTTCACTTTTCAGGGTAGATAAATATCCTCCTTGCACCACATTTTCAAGGGAGCCTCTGAAAAAGGCAGTGATGCAGCAGATTTGTCAGAGGCATACTTACCATCCTGGATTTTTTTTTTTTTTGCCTAGAATATCTACCGGCTTGAGTCAGGGGGAAGGAAATGTGACACTCTCAGGTCCTGTGGCTTCAGTTTAGATTTTCATCTACCTTGTTGCTCAGGCTTTTGAGTTTCTTATTTTTGCTTTACTGGTAACATGATAACTATGAACACATTTTTCTGTAATAATATTTCTACAGTGGTCTGGGGCATGCTCGTCTGACATGAGGAGTATAACAGCAAACGCCATATTTAAAATCTATTTAAGTCACTTGTGTTTAGTTATCTTTGGAAAATGTAGTACCCTGATTTTCATTAAAAAGCCCCCTCCATCTTCATTATCAACTTCTAAATCTGTAATGCATTTTCCTGTTAGATAATACATGATTTAAATGTACATGATTGAGGGTTTTCAAGGGTCATTTCCCTGTGCTGTGGACTACTGCATCTTCACGAACATACATTGCAGTCTCTGAGAAGGTAATTCTTTGAAAGATTCCAGTACCTGAAGAAGTGGTTTATTTCAGAAAGGAAAGTGATTTTGGGCTGAGAACTTTAAGAGCAAGACCACTACTAATATTAAGGATCTGAAATATTAATTCATCTCTTCCTGACCTATAGATGAATTGTGCTTCAATTTTTTAATTTAAAATCATCTTTCTCCTTGTCAAGTAAGAATACCACCTGATGTATGAGATGTATCTCATTAGACCATGAGATTTCTGTGAGAGAAGAGACACGTTTATGAAGCGGAAACTCTCTCGCCTTTTGCTTTGCTGTTGCCCTGTCCTTAAGCTGCTGCCCTAAATTGACAGCTATGCAGAGCTATATAGCTTCTTAAGCTTAGCAAGTTATAAAACGTATTCCTTTTAGCGACCTTGGGAGGTGAATATTGTGTTTCCCAGGCATACGTAGAGGAGATGGAGAGAGTTGTGCTTAGTGACATACTTCCAAAGGAACGTTGTGCAGCCTCAAGCACATCAAGAAGATATGTTTACATGAAGGATGCTGCTGCTTCTGTTGCAAGCATAATTCTGGAAGTGTAATAAGAATGAGAGGAAGTGGAGGACTTCCTGCATTAGTTTTTGTGGCTGTGTGAAGGGGCTCTCTAAATTGCAGCTGTGTTGCACAACTGATAAAAGTTATGTTAGGTTCAGATAAGTCTCTTGAGATGTGAACTAATATACCTCTTTGTGCTGCATGCGTCATGGTTAAATTTTTATTAACCTAGAAGTCAGAAAAACAGTAATAATCACAGAGCATGCTACTTGTCTCTGCATTTTACCTTAAGTCTATTACTTTCCCATGAAATGTATTAGTGCTAGACTATGTCCTTAAAATACAATTCACTCCTTTGGGAAAAGCTTCCATAGTAAACTAAGTACTTAGTGTGTGAGTAAAGGATCTGTGTAAGGTGGGAGAAAGAAAAGGGTAACACAGGGGCCTTTAACATAGTGGTCATATATCTCCCTTACAGGTCTCTAGGCAAGAAAGGGAGGAGTACTAAATGGAAAAGGATTAATTTTATTTGGGAAAACCTCAGGATATATGTGGTGTGCTAGAGGGAAGATAGTTACTTAAATTCCTTTCTGAAACATCCAAACTACTTTCTGATTTCTAGATTTTGGATTGCACTTGATGCTGTGCTGGATAAGACTACCCGGTTAATGGTTGTATTTAACTCTTGCACTATGTGTTTATAAACTGAATCGATGGAATGTTACTAAATGTATTTTATTGTCTTTTTTGGTGAAGATTATTAAAGTGTTAATAGTATTTTGTTTTACAATATCTTTACAGTGGCTTTAGTGAGTGTTTTTCTATTTACTCAACTTACAGTATTAGTTTTTTTTCAACTTGTAAGTTTGCTTGTATGACTCTTTTTATTAAGGTCTGGGACCTTGATGAACTTTACTATAGGGTTGCAAGGTGTTTTTGAGGCCTGTATGTGAGACATTTAAGGTGTAAGGAGAAATGAAGACTATTTCTCTTCTGCCTTTGACCTCTGTACTTTTGGGGGTGTGTGCTTTTGTACCCCGTATATAGCAAGGGAAATGCTTTGGAAGGTGCTTTTTTTGTATCTGTGGATGAGAAGTATTACTGTGCTGGTCAGTGAGAGAGCTTTTCGGAACAGTAAAGCATGCTGGATTTAATTAGCTCAGCCTTGCTATCTTTTATTTAGTGGGTCATAATGATCACTCAAATAAAATAATTTGCAGAATGAAATATCCTGTAGTGATGCTAGGGGAAAAAGAACGAAAACCAAGAAACCATAGGTGAAAATGGCTTGTTGCTTCTAGGTATTTTCTAACAGAGAAAAGAATTAATTCAGAATTTTCAATTCATTAATTCAATTTTACCTTCTGAAAATCAACTTGATTTTTCCTGTCTTTGTGGTCTACTGCACTCTACTGCAGGTGTGGATATCCTGTATTAAACCAGACAAACTAGAACAGTACTGGTTCCCAGCAGCCCAAAGGGTTTCTGTTTGCCTCCAATAACTGCCGTATGTTTAACATCACATATTTGAAGATAATTGAGGAGTCCTCTACTTTCAATGCAGAATGATAATGGATTAGATCATGCTCTGTTAAGGATATAATGCTGACATTGCCAATTAGCTAGACAGAAGAGATTTTACGATGAGACACTGATCTCGTGTTTTATGTTACTGCAAAACAAACAAACAAACAAAACCAACAAAAAACCCCCAGAAAACTTTAAAAGCAGAGACCAAAGACAAGGACAGCAGTCACACTATAAAAGCTGGTCCATTATGTAACATTAGGATGAAAAGCAGCAGGGAGAAGCTGAATTTCCAGAGTCCAGTTTCTTCTCTGTGTGCAATGCTGTAGATAATGCAGGAAATTATTAATATAGGTATGCATTCAAAAGAATGCTTAAATTTTCCAACTGCATAAAAAGGCTGGACATTTTAAGGTTTTTATGTTTATTGCAGGCTGTATATGCTTACCTTTTTTGTGTGTCTTGATGTCTTTCTCAATAGTTCTACCCAGAGAATCAAAAGCCTCTTTAAGAGGCTCATTCAGGAGTTAACCCTTCCCCACAGTCTGTATCAGGTGGGAAAACCAAGTTTGCTATCAGTTTTTCTTTGGCTGGCTTTAAGTTTTAGTTATTTTATCTATGTAGGTGTGAAAGTTCAAGACATGGTGTTCAACTGCATCTGTTATGATTCATCTCTAGCATTGGATGAGGACAAAGTACCAGAATATGTCAGTCTTCTCAGGCTTCATAAAAAAGATCTCAAAGGTCAGATAGAGTGAGCATGCTAATTAAGGAGAAAAATATTTTCTTTCCGTACATTCATATATCAGTAGTAAATTCAGAAATACTTCCCATTACTTTTAGTATAATTTCTATTTATTGCATCAATATTAATTCCCAAGGAAGTGACTGGAACTAGCATTTAGTATTTTCTCCAGCTAGTTTTCTTCTGGAAGCTTGTTCTGATCAACTGTTTTAAATTGTAGTGGTCAAATTTTCTCAACAGTATTACAAACATTTTTTTTTTTTTTTTTAATGGCTTAACCTCCTTTGCTGGAATGGGGTTTGGTTCATGTCTTCCTCCCCCCTCTTTTTTTTGAGAGCTGCAGATATCATCAGCATAACTGTACTTTCCATGAAATCTCAGGCAAGGAGCATCAGTGAGGCTACTGGCTACAGAGTTATTTGATATCTTTGGTTACTAAATATATGGAACTGATGTAACGCATAGAAAGACATGTCAGTGAGGCTCATGTAATCTGTCATTGCAGTCCACACTTCTAACCTGACTTCCTTTTAAATGTACAGAAGAGGCCTACATGGATTAAAGGTCACGGTATGTGTATTGCTGTCAGAGTGCATCATTATGGCAAATTGATGCATTTTGTTCCATGCCCTCAGTCACTATGGGTTGTAATTTCTATGAAAGATGGAGATGAATAAACTTGTTTTGTTTTATTATTGTAAGCTGAGACAGGCATGAATTTCTTGTGGTTCCAAGTTTTATGCCCAGTTCTCGTACTCTGGGTGAATTATCTGTCCGGAACACTCTTGTAATCATACCATTTGCTTGTAGTTCTCTGTGTAGCCTGGCAGCATGAGTACAGCCTTATTTTTATGAAGTTTTGCTGGTTTAACTGTTCATGATGGAGAGGATGTGCTGAAAAGTGGATTTAGAATAAACTTCTGTTGACAGAGAGGTCTCTCCTGTGGTTCTTGGAGGGATCTTTGGAATTTAATGAATTTTTATTCTGCAGCATGATAAATCTAGTTGAAGTTGTGGATTTAAAAAATTATATGTCAGTTCCTGCTAGCCCTTTTGTGCTATGGATGCTTTTCTTACGCTTGCAGGCTAAGTGGGTCAGCAGGCGTAAGATCTCCCAGCCAAAAAAATTGAGCATATGGCAGCTGAAGTAAAAGAGTGATAAAGCATGGTGAGGCTGCCAAGCAGAAAGGTCCTGCTATAATGACAATGCATGTGGCAGCACTTGGGGCTTTCAGAGAGATAATCTATTTGTGATGCTTTTGATTTCTAAGGGAGAAATTGCTAGAAACATGATGCAGTTTTATCTCAGCGAGGTTGACTTGGACTAGGCTAGGTGTGTTGTTGCTTCTACTGTTGCAGGAACAATTTGGCTGCATCTGTTCTTTTTTAAAGTGCTATATATAGCCTTTCCTCAAACAAACCAACCCAACAAAAAAACCCAACCAAAACCTAGAAGGTGCACTGCTTTTCTCAGCTTCAGTGTGTTCCCTCAATCCTGTGGTAACGAGGGTACCTTTCCATAAGTGAAATGTGGTCTGTCTATTCTTGAATGCAGTCATTGCAAGTGCTGCAAGTAAACTAATCCAAACCACCACATCTGATATTTGCACACAAGCATAGCCGAAGCAAGATAGGGGGCAAAAGGAGATCATTCAGTAAAAAAAAGATAGTTCAAGATGAGTAGCCTTTTTGACAGGTTTATGTGGGGGTCAGAGTGAGAACAGTGGCTTTGAAACTTTTATGTATTAGGTGTCATTTTTAGACTGAAGCTTTGATTTCATGAAGAGGAATTATCAAAGCTTAATTTAAACAAGAGATCTTCACATGCCAGTGGTGATGGATAGTTTTGCTTTGGCATGCCATTTTTTTAAGATCGTCACTTTGTTGTTAATACACAAATGGGCTTTTGGCCTCCCATCCATGCATAGTGTTTCTGTTATCAGGGATTTTGGTCCTGTTCCATGAACTACAAAATTTAAGATAATGCTTCTACGTTTTGGAAAAAAGACTGTTTGAGTAATTGGGTTGTGTGTGTTTTTTTGGTTGTTTTTTTTAATAAAGGCTTGATAGTTTCATCTTAAAGACCACAGTGTGGAAAGGTGAGGTAAATTGGCTCAGGTTATGTACTAGTGTATATTTAATCTCTTGTGTTGTTTTTAAAATCTATTAATTTAATGTTGTTTTGTTCTACTCTATCTGGGCTCTTTTTTGAGTAACAGACACCAGCAGTGAAAAGTATAGAGGACTTTTTTCAGTAAAAGGCTGCCCTTTTTTTGTGTGAGTGTATTAAAAAGGGCAACCAGGAACTGCCTTGAACAACCTAGGATGTGTTCAATTATTTTCTTTAAAAGAGAAAGGCAGTCCTTTCCACAGAAGAATTGTGTGAAGTGAGGGGTCACTCAGAGTTGGAGCTAGTATAGCTTAGAGAACAGGAAGAATAAAATATTCAGTGTTCTTTTAAAACAACCACTTCTTTTAATGTGTGAGTTTAACATACACTCTGAGAAGCAGATTGGAAGGGTGCCATGCAGCAACGGATCAGGCCCTCTTCTCCTTGCTGGCTGAATAATCGCTCTTTATTTTTTCCCAGTATGATTATTGCTGAAAAGTGAAACTGAGACCGGACTCTGGATTACTGTGTGTGATGTGACGGTCACTGCCTTTTTGGGAAAGGGGACCTGACGGCCAGCCCCGCAAGGCGTGCGGGCAGCGGGCTCCCTCTGCAGCCGGTTGATGCCAGCGCTCCTGTGAAGGTCGGTGCGCTGTGGTAAGGTTGGGGTGTTTTGGATGATTTTGAGGGAATGGAGTCAGCTTCTGGCTGTGGAAACTTGCTGAAGTGCACACAATGTCCTCACAGTGACTTTGAAAATCTCCTGGTGGCTGCTGCCAGCTGGGGATCCAGGGCTGTGATACAGGGTCTCCCAGCTCCTGGGCATCAGAAAACTGACATGCCTCCGAAGTGATGTACTTAACTCAGTTTTGAGTGGCATGCTTACATTTTTTCTACAGGTTCAGAGACCTGCATTCAACCAGTTCAAACTTAGTGCTCCTTAATGTTCCAAGTCAACGTATTGTTCAGCCAAATTATATTTAAGTTGCTAACAGTACGTCACTTTCAGATTTTGTACAGTATTTCAATCCTTAAGGTATTCAGAGTTTCAGGTTATTACGAATGTCTAAATATCCAAGTGGAGCAACTGATGGAAAATAGAAACATTGCAAGGTTTATATTGGAGAAAGTAATGTGATTACTGCTAGTAATAAATTACTAATTATGGCATGTTTATTAATTCAAAGTATTGCACCAAAATGGATACACATTCTTTAAGTACCTTGGGTTTACTACACAAGAACATCTCATGACACTGTCATATGACTGGTGTACTGCAGATGACAAAGGAAAATTTTAAATTAATTTTTATGGGGTTATTTTTGAACACCTCACTTTCTGTTCTTTTTTATTTCTTTCTCTGCTCATGTTGCTAAAAACATGAGCTGCGTCTGCAGTGCTTTAGCGCAGCAACTCCAGAGTTCTGCAGTCCGTACGTGCTGGCGTAGTATTATAGTATGTAAACTTAAAATCCAGTCTGATGCCTTTGTAGCCCTCATGGGGATGAAGAACCAGGAAAAAACATCATAAAGCAGAACCCTGAATATTGTCAAGGCTTACAGAGAAGAAGGAAAAACGAGGTACTTAAATGAAGACGAAAAATAGAATGGTATAAAATTGCTACAATTTTCATGTGCAGGCTCCTCTTTCAGTAGAGGGCAGTACTGGTTCAAGTTTATTTTTGAAGTCCACTTAGATGCATAGTCGTAGGCAGCATGTGTTTGTGCTATGCTGTTCTCAATACAAGCTTTTAGGAATGATTTAATGTAGATGTTGATTTTTTTTTTTGTAATAGATGGCTGGGGGAGGATTGTGAATAGCTTTCAGAATACCCGTGTAAAATTACGGTGAAGATCTTTCTGGTATCAGAAAAACTAACAGATGAAGATCTGTTAGTCATTTACCTATTCTTAATGTCAGGGTTGCTGTATTGTTTGTTTGTCTGCCCCTTGGCCAGAATCTGTCTGATTCCCTGTTTTCCTGCATACGAATAAGAGTAAGGCAGCAAACATGGTGAAAGCAAGATCGACTCTGGACTGCTGTGGGTGCTATCTGCTGGTTCAACGCAGGATGATTATTCTGTTGCCACAAAATAAAACCAGCTTTTCATTTTATTGGTAATCTCCCACTGCTTGTTTTTGTACTGGGGTAGAATGCATTTAAGAGGCTATCTTACTGTATGACTGATGACAAAGTGTAATTGTAAGCTCCATTTGAAGTCCTTTTCCCTCTAGAGCCTGTTTGCATTTTATAGGTATCTTCCACAAGGTGGAGCTTTACGGCTCTGCAGCTGGGGATTTTTCCCTCTTGACTAATAGGCAGAAAGGTGAATGGAGTTTGTGGAATCTCTTAAAACAGGTAAATGCTTTTCAAGAAAGGGGAAAACAACATACTCAGTGGGTATTTTGGACTCTTTAATATGTCTAAGTCATTGGAATTAATATTGTAAAAGAGGAAAGGAAGAACTGGAAAAAAATAGTTCTCATTACTTATTTATTCTTGCAGAATTACTCTTTCTTTGCTTCCAAACTGACTTGAAAGGTAGGCAGAACTAGATAGAGAAAAGCATTATTAAAGTGCTTGCTAAATCTTCATTTATTAGGAAGACTTTTTTTTTTTTTAAACAGTCCTACCCTGAAAGAAGAGGAGGAAACTTTAGATAACAGCTATTCTGATAGATAAAAGAAAGGCAGAAAGCATTTTCCTTTCTTTTCCGCAGCTGTCTTTTCAAGAATGAACTATGTATGCCTTTTTTCTCCAAAAGAGAACCTTCTGTTTTTCACTTTGCCTGCTGGAAGTTGCATCTTGCTGAATTATGGAAAAGTGCTACCAATATTTCAGGCCGTGTTTCAGTAATCAGGTGTTTTGGGTTTCCCATATTTGAGTATGTGAACTGTGTTTTACTCTATTGCCATCTTGTTGGAAATCCCCTGCTGTTAATTTTGTTGGAATGGAATTCATCATCTGCTCACTGTGCTGCTGCTGGTAAGACAATTTTATACATTAAGTAACACAGACGTGTGTGGACATGAACTGGTACTGTGCAGGCAAAAATGGGGAAGGAGCTTAGCTGGAGCAGGGGAAGAAGGAACGGGGTAATAGCAGGGAGGGAGAAACCAAAGTCTTGAGTGTCTTTCCTGTGCAGCTTTTCTGCCTCAAGTTAGTCTTTTCTTATGATTAAAAAATGTTAGTGATGTGTGTTTGCCACATCTCTTTGTATGAAACAAAACTTGAGGATAGAAGCAATTTACTGAGGACTCTTTACAAACCTCTCTTTCCTGCTTGCCTTTCTTCAGTAAATGCCGATATTGCTTTCGATATGTTAAACATGTTAGACCAAGAGACTTTATTAGTACTTTCTGCAGGTTCTATGTTGTCACTTTGTGCTTGACTTGAGGAATTGCAGTTGAAGGTTGTGAAACATTTTCTCAAAGTAAATTATTTGTGTTATTTCTTTCATGCTTTGCAGGTGGTGTGCTAGTAAGCAAGAGATAAGAGATCGGTTATGATTTTTCATGTTGTTTTTAGCAGTCTCCCTAAGTTAACAAGTAGAACCTTAAGAACTTGGAACAGAAACTCCGTATCAGATATCCACTTTCTCCCTTTCTAATGTTACTATGCCCCTGTACAATGGTCCTCTCCAGTTTTAGGCACAGAAAATACCATATGGCAAAAGCAATAAAAAGCAGGCATTCTTTGTGCCTAACTACAATGAGTTAACAGTCTCTCTGGACAGACTGACTACTACTGATTTCTAGGCTTCGTGTAGGCCAGCGACTGAACCAGTCTGTAATGCTTCTGCATCTTACCGAATCTGCTGCAGATCCAAGTTAAGAACTCTTTAAACTTCAGTTTCCCTCAGATGCTATCATAGTCTTGACATGTTAAGATCTTACTGTCTAAATTTATTTTTCTTTTGATTCCACCTCTCGTTTTTTCCAGGCATTCTTGTCATGCAATATGTCTAAGTATCAGATTGTTACTAGCTGAGTAGATTTATATGTTGTTACGGAAAATGTGGTAGGCCATTTGGACAGTTTTATGAAGAGCCCTCCCCTGTAATATAACATTAGGTTAGATTTCTGAACCACAACCTCAGAATAGATATTTGACTTGCAAAAAAGTAAAGTAATATGAGCAGGGTGTTGGAGTGAGCTTGAAATCATGTTTTTTTTTTTTTCCCCAGATTTTATGGGATGTGGTTGTATATGGGCAAGAATTCTTGTTCTTCCCTCCCACTGCTTCTGCCAACGTGGATGTCCAGTTTCCAAGGACTGTCAAAGTACTCCACCGCTTCTGTTTCTGAGTACTAGCAGAAAATACCTTTCTTTTCTGAAAGCAATAGCAGTATCATTTACTTAAAAATACTGCAGATGCAAGTTTTTGCATAATGCTTAAGTTTTGTAACAGTGAGGAGTTCTATAGCAGTTCCAAACTCCAATGACTGCATATACAGTTGGATAAAGAATTACTCATTTCCGACACAGCTTTACAGAAACAGTGATTTTTGACAGGGAGTTTCAGGGTGAATGGAAATAATAAAGCTAAGGATACTGAGGGCATATTTACTAGGAGTGAACATTTATTTTTTATATTACACAGGCCAGTGCCCTATTGACAAAAACACTCTCAGCAGACAGTTCAGAGGCATTCCTCTGTTGGTAACAGAATACGGTTGTCTCGGAGCAAAGATTTTTCTTACCACTTATTAGCCAAAAGATCATAGTTGCTTTATTTAAACAGACTTTGGTATGAAGATATCAAAATAGCAACCTAAACCAGATGCTTCCAGGGAATACACATGGAAAGGGGCTAAGTGTAGCCTAACCACTCTTAGAGAACAGAATAGGCAGTTGGTGACTATTTAGCTGGATTCTCTTATGGTCCCTTTTTTCTGCAAGTCCTATTTTCAGAATAGAATGTGAAAGAAATGCAGCATAGTCACTTATTTAGCTTCAAATCAGTCTGAAAAATTGCTGCGCAGCTTATAAAGAGAGAAGGGTGATACAGTGAATTTTTAGGTTGATAGTGGAAAATGTCATGACTGGGAAGATAGATGTTGTCTAGAATAAAGCTACTTATGGCTTCCACATCTGCTTTTTTCCAAGTTTACTCATCCATAGGATTACTGTCCCATCTTCTGTATGATTATCTTGCATTATTTTTCATGTTGCTGGTAGACCTAGATGCTCATAAAACTGAGAGACGTGCAATCTAAACTTTACCTTTTTGTTCTTGCTCTTAGTGTGCTCTTGTCCTAGGCGGTGATACAGTTGGTATTAGAATTGTTTGTGTTGAATTCCAAGATAACTCTGTGCTGTGATGCAAGGAGAATGGCCATTACACATTAAGGGCTAGACTGATCTTAGCTTTAAAATCGGAATTGAAAACAGGTATGTGGAAGTTCCAATGCAAGCGACATCTTGTATTTGCTACTGCTGTGCCAAAAATAGTCAGTGAAAAATTATTTGTCTGTTCACTTACCTCTAAGTCTATTACAGCTTAGTGGTAACTGCTGGACCAAGCATGTGCACTTCCCATCCTGCTTTAAAAGCAACAACATGTAGAATTTACAGATTAAGCAGTCATTATCTCCATTAATCATAATACACGTTCATTCATATTTGTTCTTTTGCTCTGTTAGCATATGCTGATAAATGATTACGTGTCTTTTCAGATATTACATTGTCTTTTCCCTTGCCCTTTCCCTTTGTCACTTTGCTCCCTTGGCCTTTTTGTGTGCTGAAATTCTGTATTTTTTTGATACGTTTTCTTCAAAGCATGACTAACTGCATGAGCATCCATCTTTCCAGTGGTAAGCAGATGGGTATCTCAGATCATAATGGGATGGTTTACTGTGTCTCCGTACATTGCATTGACTCTATAGCTGATGGACTTAATTTTCTATTATTTTAGTACCTGGCTCAATCCACCTATGTTTTATTAGCTAGCTCAGATTAGCTAAGGTTTATAGGTGGCCTATAACTGATTTTTGGTTTTAAATAACAATTTCCAGATAAAATTTTAAGTTCATGGAATTAGGTGATGTTCTAGTAGTAGCCAGCATTGGTTATGGATGTATAAATTGAATTAAAATAATTTCTCGTGAAGCTACACCTTTTTTTTTTTTTTTTTTAAAATCTGTTGAGAAACTAAGGCAGGGAGGAGATAAAACAGGAACTTAAAACCAGTTCATCAGCTACAGCTATTACACAGTAAGTGACTGTAAATCACACAGTGGACATTTCATAAGAGCAGATATATCTCACTTGGACAATCCCAAATGTTTCTGGGAGGAGCTATGGGTATCATGATGCAGTTAGTATATTACCCTAATGAGCAAATAGATCACACCACTTAAATGAAAGGAGTTATCGGAAAAGGATTTGAACTATTTGAAATTAGTTATGAAACTTTTATGCATCTCTCTGAAAAATACTGTTTTCTAACAATGTACAAATGTTAAGGAAAATAAAAATCTGGTATACATGATAAAAATCTGGTCAGGGTATTGAATATAGCTTATTGATAGCATTTGTTTTTCAAACTATTCCATAAAGGAGTGGTGAATTTTCTTCAACATATTTCTGTGACTTTTGGTGAAAATTAGACTGGATATATCCTCTTACAGGCAGTGTTATGACAAATGTAAATGATAAAAGGGATAGAAGGAGATAGTAGACTAAATTTTAAAATCAATGGTAAACCTAAAGAACAAGAATTTGACTGAAAAAACACCATTGCAAGTGTGATAATGGCACTGCAGTGGATATTACTGCCTCTAGATTGTGTTGCTTTTCCTATCAAGGAAGATGCATTTTTTAAAAATCAACTTTCAAAGGTCAAGGCCCTGTTTCGCTTAATTTTCCCATCACTTCATTGTTCTGATAATTTCCTTTGAGCTGCTAGATTTTTAAAGTTCTAACTGAAATTGGGAAATTTTCTGCGCTGCTGCAGCTTCTCTAACTTCTACTTTCCTACCCCAGTTGGGTTTTACTGAAGCTCTGCAGTTTGTTCTTTCTCTTGCAGTTCATTTCTTAAATTAATCTTTATAGCCAAGAGCTACATTAGAGTTTTCCTGATAGCTCTAGTTTTCAAATGGGGAACTGGCCTTGCTTACTGCATTTGATTTCAGAATAGTTTATGCCTAAATATTGAAACTCTCTTGGGTATTGGAAGTATTGCTTAATCCCCCCCTCCCCCCCGCTTGCTCCCAACTCTCTTACGTGCTCTCTCTCCAATGCGCGCTTGCACCCTCTCTCTAAAAAACACACCCCCCCCCTCGACTTAGGAAACTGTTGTTCAGTGAAGGTTCAATTGGAAACAAAATATTTGTTTTTGCATTTTTCTACTTGTTTGGGAAAACTTTGACTTTCTCAAACAAAAGTATGTAGCAGTCATCCTCTGAAGCTTCTACGTGACTATTTAGTGTTGGTGATAACACTGTGTTGGTCTTTAAGAAGGACTGGGAGAGTCATAGTTTGAAAATAGTTCATTGTAGGGTGATGGTCCTAATTGAGTTTGAGTGTGTAAACTACTGTGTTTCTGTCACGTTTCAGCAGTCTGTTGCAGATGATGGGGATCAACAGGTCTGAAACTTAGCACCTACCTTTTTCTTCTGCATCTGCTTGTCAAAGAGCATCTGCTTTGTACGTAGTGAAAACTGAGGCTCTGGTTGTCCATTATAGCACTAGGACCCCTTTCCTTTGCCCTTTTATTAGCTTTCTGCAGCTTTGTAGGGAGTAAGTTGTATAAAGCATGCCCCTGGAAAGCAGAGGCTGTTAAAAGGTTTAAGACAAATTTGTTTGAAGACAAAGAGGGCATTGAGGAAAACTGTGGAGAGGAATTGAAGGGCTTTTGCAGTGCAACAGAGCCTTGTCTGTGCACAGACTCAGCCTGCCTCTAAGTTCCAGCAGGCTGCTGAGAAGCAGGCCAAGAAAAGACTCTCCAAGACCCTGTTCCCTTCATCTGAAGTCTGCCATCTGGACAGAGGATGGCTAGAGGGTTCCTGGAACATATAGAAAAGAATCTTGAGGGCTGAAAATAAATGCCAGTGGAGACAGGAAGTGTCTGAGACGTAGGAGGGTTGGAGGAGGGGAGCTGCTTGGCATCATTGCTCTGTAGGTCACAGTACTGGTAAGGACCAGAGTCAGATAAGGAAAGCTTCTGTGCTGCACTTAGAGGTGCGCAGCCTTTCCTCTGAGGCCTAAGGCCCCCCTCCATTTACTGCTTTGTATGTGTGAGGACTTCTTAGTTTTTTGTTACAGGGTTTCATCTGAGTGATTTTCATCTTTGCCCCTTGTAGGAAGGGGTGCTTACATTTGTAGCTCTTGGGATTTTGAAATAGAAAAGGTTTATAGAAAGATGGAATGGTGTCAGCTGGTCTTAAATTTTGTCTTGATGCCGAGTTTGAGTTGTCATGAAGTTGTATGTTGCTTCAGCATGTTGTTCGGTCGGTTCTGTTGCAGTCAGGTCAGGTGGTATTCTGAGTGGAGTATGCTGCCCTCAAAGATTTTTCTCATGTAGTAAAGCCAATAAGCTGGGACATTTTACTCTGTTAGTGTTCCTTCAATAAGTGTTATAATACCGGAGAACAATATTTTTCTTTTCTGGGTTATGAGGGTGGCATGGTCTTTGTACTCTTCTCAGAATAGAAATGTCAGCTAATCATACCATCTTTTCTTCCTATAAGAGCCTCTTTTACCTCCAGAGAAATGTCACAGTGAAAATTCTTTGCATCACCTGTTGTGTGTTTTTTAAGGATAACCATCCAGATAATGGTTAATGTTTTTGCTTTGTTTACTGTCCTGTAAGTATTCAGTTGAAATGACTAAAGTTTTCATTTCTGAAGATATTTCAAAGAATGTGGTCATGAAGCAGCTCCTTCCTATTAGTGAGCTTTTCAAGGCATACAATAAATGACTTTTCATATGATTTCAGGGCCATTATTGTCTAAAGAATGCTCTTAGAAGACCAAAACATTGATTCTAGAGACAGTTAGACTTCATGGATAACTGAGCTGTTTACCTGCACTTAATGCTTCTGAAAAATGAAAATTAAATTTAGAGTATCCTCAAATGTTTACTGTACATCCTGTGTGAAGGTGGTGGTACATTTCTTATTAACTCACTTTGGAAGCGGAGTGTGCATTAAGTGGCAGCACTCACTGGCCTACTAGAACTGAGCGGTAGCAGAAGGTCTTTTCTGGGTAAGAGAGGAGATTTCCAGCGTAATTGTTTTATCAGGTACATGCACTGGCAGCCTTCTCAGTGAGATCACCGCAGATAGGTTATGGTTTGATTAGAACTTAATGGGGTAATGAGGGCATGATACCTGAGAGTAGAAGGCACAAGTTTTGAATGAGAATCATGTCAATAAAGGAACAGTAATTTTCAGATTCCTCATTGTACTTGTTTGGTAAAATAGCCTGTTAGCCTAATGTTTTGATACAGTTCCCTGGTAGGATTATGTAGCTGAAAGACTATATATCTAACTGACAGAAATCTTAGTCTAGAAATTCTAATTTACGTGTTGAACAACAACTCCAAATTTGAAAACAATATGAATATTGTAAACTTCCTGTAATGGAAAAAGTTGAGCCTGACACAGCAACATCTTTACTGCTGGAAGATTTGTCTTACTGTTTCCTTCTAAATGACTTGATATATCATCATTTACAGTGTATCAGTAAGGACTGTAACTATTTCAGAGCCTTTGCATGCAACTACCATTTGAATCCGTAATTAGAGGAAGCGCAGGTTATCTGTGCTCAGGTTAAATTGTTCTCCAGCTGCAGTATATATTTCAAACTCCATAGCACAGAGTATAGCTGCATAGTGTTGCAAAGTGAAATACCAATTTACAGGTTTAAATGGATCTTGCTCTTGAGGAAGAAATAAATAGTGCATAACATGATCTCTGTGCCAGCTCATTACCTTGCACATGGTTGTTTTTGGTTTTTTTAAAACAAAAACAAAACCAAAAAACCAACAACCTTAAACGTTTTAGGATTGAATAGTGATAAACTGGATTATTTGATAAGTTTAAGAGGAATGTGACATGTTCTTTTCCTTTGCAAGCTTTTTGCTCAATTTCATTAGTCCTTTCACAGAACCGTAGCTTGCTGGAAAAGGAATTTCAGTAGTTTCTCAGTGTTTAAATGAGTCATCACTGATTCTTTGCTGAAAGCAAGCCATGGTTTTTCCTTTTGTGCATATCTTTTGTTGTTGTAAATGACAGGATTTTAGGTTGCTGTCGCTTCTGCAGCAGTAACTTCAGAAATTTTGTAACCTTTCTTGGCTTGTGGTGTATTTAATAGGAGCACAGTGCAATATGACAACATGGAGGGGACTAATCTCTCTTTAGATGCAAGGAGAAAGCACAGAAGTGATTTAGTATTATTTTGAGCCAGGCCTGAAAAAAAATCCTATTTTCAAGAAGCTTGTTGAGTTCATGGCAGTGTCTTTCACCTTTGCAACAAGAAAATATACAGAAAAGATCTTTAAATCCGAATCTTTTTGCACTGTCTATAGAGAAGGACAAAACATAGCTTCAAGATTATGACACTTAAGTGTTTCTAATATGTGTAGTCAAAACTTACTACAGTGGCTTTTCCTCTTTGATAACTTGCTGTTGCACTTTTCTGGAATCTGTGAAATTTGTCATAGTGTTTTTGAGGAGGAAGGTTATGGGATTTTGTTAAAATACCTGTAGGTGAAAGGTGGAATTGTATGTAAAAGGATTTGTGTAAAAACATGCATGTGCTTTCCTTACAGCACATTATTGCTTTTTGCCTGATCCATAGGAGGAACTATCTCTTTGTTGTCATGAATTCTATGCAGTAGCAGGTTTGCTGGTCAGTGATACAGGTAAGGGAAGCAATTGGGTTTTGCGTGATTGTGGCAAAATATGTGCACTGGGAGTGGAAGAGAAGGAAAATATATATGGCCTTGAAAATAAGTTGATTCTAATGTGTGGGGGGGGAAAACTTTGCAGTATGAGAGACAGCCCCTCAGGCTCCGGGCATGGGAAGGCAGAAGGGAGTCCTAAGAGCTGCCAGAGCAGGGACGGGATGGCACAGGCCTTCGCTGGGGATGGGGGAGAGGTAGGAAGTGCTCGGGACTGCCCAGAATAATCAGTGAGAGGAATCCGCTGCTGCTTAGTGAGTAACTGGCATTTGCGTTGGGCAGGGTACGCTATGGGGCAGGATGTGGACACCTGGCATGAGCTCTGTCCTTGCCTGCTCCCCAGAGCTCCAGCTGGGATTGTTTGGTGTCTGGAGAGTGGCTGGCCCGACTGCTCGATCTGAAATTTTGGCTGTTGGCCAGATGGGAACTGACCCTTGAATATCAGTTTTCTTAGTAACTTTAGGTTGGGGGTGGGGGGGAAGTTAGCTCTCTGTGTTTGAGGTACTTGGGTGGTTGTGGGAACCCCTATGTCCTTTACAATGTTCAGGGAGATACAAGCTTTCTCATGAGCGCAGGGTTTGCAGTATGGTTATAATTAATTTATAAATGAATATGGGTATATGGACACCAAAAGGAAGCACTACCTGCAATAAATACCGACTTAATATTTATGTCGTCGTCTTTATGTCTCAAATGTCCAAATGCTAGGACAAGAGGAAATGGCCTCAAGTTGTGCTAGGGGAGGTTTAGATTGGATATTAGGAAAAATTTCTTTACTGAAAGAGTGGTCAAGTATTGGAACAGACTGCCCAGGGAGGTGGTGGAGTCACCATCACTGGAGGTTTTAAAAAAACAGTGTAAGATGTGTCACTTCAGGACATGGTTTAGTGGGCATGGTGGTGTTTGGTTTACGGGTGGACTTGATGATCTTAGAGGTCTTTTCCAACCTTAATGATTCTGTGATTCTATGGCTTGAAATTATCTTGGTCAATAATTTAATAAAATATGGTGACCTGTATTAACAAATGTCCAAGTGTTGCAGTGCCATTCCCTAAATCTGGTCATTTGCATAATATATCAATCATTCTTCAGGAGATGGCAGAAACTGGCAGAGGCAGAGATGTTAAAAGGGTGCGGCAAGGACTCTGGCCCTGGATGTATAGTGCTTTGTAGATGCTTGCATAATGGTTTATTTGGCACTTGCAACTTCAGAGGTAGCCACAAGGCATCTTGTGTGATTGTCCGAATTCTTTGGTATATATTGTTGCTTAAGTGCAGTGTATGAGGAAAACGAAATGCTGTAAAAAATGCTAACAACGTCCAGCAAAGCTTTATAAGAACTGTTACGTCTGGTATAGGACCAAAACTGGCTCGTGCCCTGGTAGTGATTCATAGAAAACTGAAGAGCCTTGGTTTTTCACCACTTATGAAGTATAAAGCTTTTCATCACTTAACCTTTAGAAACACACCCATTTCAAGTTTAACAGCAAAAGTACAATAATATCCCTTTCCAGCTTTCAGTACTCTGAGCTGAGCTTTATCTTATTCTATGGCAATGCAGTGAGTTTTTTTGCTTTTGAAACAAGCAGATAATCCATTATTGTACTAGGATGTAGAGAGTCTGGTGGTATATATCAACAGAGTATAATTTAAAATTAAATTATTTTCTGTGTTTTTGAGGGAAGAGAATAGTAGAATTGGCACCAGAAAAAATGGTTTACAATCTATATGTGCAACAAGGCTGCTTTAAGGCCTGCAGTCTTTAACTGTTGCATTTTGAAATTTGAGTTGCTTGATATTGCACACCCAAAATGACTTTAACATACATCTTTCTGGATGTGTACCATGCAGCTAAAATACAGGGGAAAACCCCCTTATTTATTACACTGGTGATATCCCTTAAAAGTTGCTCTGACTATATACATTTTAAAGTTTTGTTTATTGAACTTGAGGCAGTTTTGGGATAACCTGTACTGCATCCTAGTATTTTTTGGGTTTGCTTCTAGACCTACACAGGTGTAGGTGCTGATTATTCTCTATGCTTTTACTTATTTGTAAATTCTGTGACTGGAAACATACAGCCAGACATTTTTTTGCTAATTGGCCCTTTACGTATTTTTTTAAGGTAAAGAAATCAGATTTACTCCCAGTATAAGTGAATGTTAATATTTCTTTGTAGATAAGCTTGCTGTA
Organism: Phaethon lepturus; assembly: GCF_000687285.1. NCBI lineage: Eukaryota > Metazoa > Chordata > Aves > Phaethontiformes > Phaethontidae > Phaethon > Phaethon lepturus. Next base: position 36,578 of record NW_010534051.1, on the reverse strand, counting down.
TCTCTTTAAATATCTGACAGAAGATGGTGTCAGCTGGACAACGGCATAGTGTGAAAATGACCCATTATGAGCTACTCAAACTGCTGGAGAGTTTAAACTCTTACTGAGTAACACACTGTACTATTTGACCCTAAGCAATTTAATCCATTTTTGTCCCATTTCACTGTCTAAAATTGAAGAATACTCCACATTGCAGAGATGTAAATGGCTTGGCTAATGATGTGATAACTGACCTTTGAAAATTGTATGCTAACTAGTATAGTTTTTGCTTGTGTCCTGTTCATAGTACTGTAGGCAAGACTGATTTTATTACTGTAGCTTAGTAATTTTAAGCAAAATTACATGAACTTGAATTAAAAATCCAGGCTAAATAAGTAAATAACAACAACAACAATAAAGCATTAGATAAATAGTAGACATTCCAGAATAGCATGTAAGGAGAATCCCCTTTCCCAATTTACTGTGGAGGCTTTTTTTGCCCCTTTTTGCCCTTTTTTGCCCATCTGTTGGAAATCTAAAATTAAGTTTAGAGTGCATTTAATGATTGGTCTTTGTATTAATTCTTCTCAATCATGAATGCAAACTAACAACTCTGTGAGTGTGACCCTGAACAGTGTGCTTTATACATCAAAGATTTAGGTTAAAATCTCAGTGTCTAAGTTGAAATTCTATAAAAGAGCATGTGTATAGAAGGAATGGCTCAAACAGGTACCCAACTTCCTCTTGAAAATAAGTTCCCAACCTCTGTAATTCACCCACTGCAGTTAATGAAGCTGTGTTCTAGTGGAAGTATATGGGCAAATGCAACCAGATAAGTTAAAACATATGGCTGTAGTCTTAGTATTCCTTTTAAATCCTGGAAGAAGTAAAGATGGAATCCATAAAGAAGGGAAGCATGACAGAAGTGCAGTCTTAAGTAAACTGGGTAAGTTAGTAGAAGAGACTTGTTTTGTGGGGAGTGAGCTATATGAGATACGTACCCTTAGATATGCTTGAAGAAGAAAAATATTTGACCATCATATGCGCATGTGAGAGTGTATGTGGGGCTAAACTGATGATGGTTAAAATCTTCCAGGAACACTCATGAGCCTTTCAAATGAAAAGGTAATACCACCTGAAAAACATTATGGTTTTGAGGCAACTCTGATCTGTCATATGAAGTTTTGTGACTTCATTAATTTGGCAGTCAGTTTTTCAAACGTAAACCGAGTTGCTTCTTGGTTGTTCAGAGTTTTCAGCCAAAAACTAGTGTTCTCGTCTAACCTGGGTCTTTGCAGCAAGACTAGTCACGCCCTTTAAGTTGTCTTTCTAGGTAATGGCACACTTAGAAATTCAGCTTGTAATGTTGAGTTACTTTGTCTTTTGCCAGGAAGAAAATGTTTTATTCCCAAAATAGGACTATTTTACTTTGTTCTCCCAGATCACCTGTTGGCTACTGAAAAAGTATATTGCCATATCTCTGAAGGCACTTAAGATCAGCTTTCTAGGCTAAATGCTTTTAGGACATAAGACTGTATATAGGAATGGGATAAATTATGTAAGTGAGGAGTTAGGGATTGCCTTGGATTGTAGGTTTTCCCATTGCATGAGCTGGATGGCCTACTTCTGAATAAGCCAGAAATGCGGCCAGGCAGCAGTTTGCAGTGCAAAGTCTGGATGAAATTTAGTGGTGGGTGTACAACTTCTAATTTTTATTTCCCTAACTTGAGAATGGTAGTGCATAATATCATAAAGTAAGAATCTAGTAATTAGGCTTTGCCTGCAATTTTGCCTTGAGAGCTGAGCTCCCTGTTCCACAAAAAGCTTTAGAGGTGTGTGTGTACAGATGAGAGAATGAAGGACAGTTAATTCACAACTGAAATGCAGCTTCTGTCATCTAAGAGGTAGTTTGAAAGGCACGAGATGTAAGCAGTGAGGTTTGAATTGAGAGCTGAGGACTTCTGAATTATGTTATTCTTTTATTAGGTGCTTGGCTTTACATGAGTCCCTTCAACTTATAAAACCCTAGACTTTGTATCTTCTCAGTTCCTGGCTGTCCAGGTGCTTCCTGAAGTTTCATTATTGCTGTTTTACAGTTCAGGAAAAGGAGATACTAAAGTAGAAGACATGAGCTAACAGGTAGATGTAGCAGATTATTAATTCCTGGCCTTAAACAGTTTTAAGTATTGGTGAGTGTAGCATTTATAGCTACCAGCTATCTGATATATTCAAAGTCCAGTATTCTGGCCTTACTAGAGTTTTACTTCACATTCACTGCTGTGCCTTAGCTAATACAATGAAAATGCACAGTACAGATGGTAACCTGCATGTCTTATCCTTGGTAATGTAGAAAGACAGATCAGTGAGATTTTGATTCTGTTGCCAGTGTTTGCTTTTATCTGCTCCACTATATAGCAGTTTCCTTCTGGGTTTTTCCAATCTTACGACTGTAACAATCACTGAGATGACACAGGTTGCACGGACACAGGGCTTTTTTCCAAAAGTGCTATGTAAATGTTAGGGAATGTTCTGATGTCCTCAAGTGTGAGGTCCAGACTCTGACTGGGCAAGAATGCTTCACCCTTTTTTTGAAGGATAGATGATTAGGGTTATGCCTGGGATTAGCCTACAGGCACTTTTTTTGTTGAACATTTAGGATCTTGCAAAAATGTGAATAGCAGCAACTGAAGTCCAATTTGGCTAGGGCTTTGTTAGGATCACCTAAAAAGCCAGTGTTCACATGATTTATGTTACTGTCTTTGCTATTGACATGCACAGTATTTTTCACACTGCACTTAATTTCAATAATCTGTTTTACTATGTGCATTAATTTAGAAGTACAAAATAATTTGCAAAAATAATATTTTATTTGAGATAGTAAATTAATTGTTTGCTTTCTGAAGGTATATCACAAAAAGCATGTCTGATAAATGACTCTACAAGTGCAGGATTGGTAATTTTTATGATCAGAATATATTCTGAAATGTTCGATTTTTCCACTTTTCTCCTCTTTTCATACCAGTCAGCAACGGATAGATTAGTTTAAAGGTTCTGATTATAGTTGTCTTCCTGTAATATATATGTTTGACCTTACAGGTTTTTTGCTAATCTTTGGTGTCCCACAGCCTCATTCCCACTATTCACAAACCCCATTTCCCACACATAATCCCTTTGGACAAAGCCAACTGTATTCCATGGGTGCAGAAGTGTTTGTTTCTTTAGATTTGTGCTAGATACTGAATTGCAGAGAGTTGTGTTTCCCTTCCAAGTAAGCATTTTTGCACATATCTTTCAGACCCATCTGAATTAGGAATGGCAAAAGGAAAACTTAGTGGCTGTCAGATGTGGCATCTTCTGCAGGTTTAAATGTTAAACTTCTTAAGCAAGCAACTTCATTAAATTTATAATATTTGGCAATAAAAATCTGCATCTGCAGTCTGAACTTGGGACTTAAGTGAATTTCCGTTACCCTAGTGTGAGAGGAGCGTTGTAGAGTCCCATCGGTCCATGCAGTGGCAAGAGATGAATGAATCTTTGAGGACACTGGGGAGGATGTGCAAGGGCAAGCTGATGATCAAGTTTAAAAGGAGAATCAGAGAGTAAGGGCCTGACACTTTTCATTGTTTCAAATTAAAAATATTTTAATGACCAAGCACATTGTTGTATATCTTACTACCTGTTGTATTCACTAACCTATATATGGCATGCAGTCTGTCTTACAAAATTTATACCCTTATTATCCAATTGTATTTCCTGATACCTCTTGTTTTTAATGATTTGTTCTATATTTGACCAAAATTACAGCCCTTTTGTAAAATTTAAAGAATTTTCCTTCCTTTATTAAAGGGAATAAAAGTTTTATTTGTGGAGTAACAGCTTACTGTATTTGAATCTGGGTACTGTTTTGTTATTAACAAAACCAATCTAGTTTTAAGCTTTTTTTTTAGTAGAAAATTTGCTTGTACCTTTTAGCACTTTAGTGTGAGACCACTTAGCTAGATTAGTAAAAAAAAGGCAAAAAGGAAAGAAGCAACTAGTGCAGTAGAAAACTTAACTACTTTTTCTGCTTCAGGAATTGGTACGTGCCTGATTGTGTGTACTTAATTTTAGCTAAAGTCTCTTTTCTCAGAAGCTTCTCTCCTGTTCTCCGTCTGTGGTACTTCCAGACTTCTCCTGGATTGTGTCATTAGCTAAATTTTGCAGCAGAGACTTTTATACCAACTGGGATTTCTTGGGTGGGGCATTTTGGTCAGTCATACAGTTGTTTCCTGTTCTTGGACTGAAGGGGCAGTGCCTGCTCTAAATTACCTGCTTGCTGCTCTTGCCAAGAACATCAGTCTTCTCTTACTATTTATTATATTACTTTCTGAGCCTTCCTTTGAGATTGACAAAGTTTTGGGGGCTGATCTGAATCATGCTCTACAGCCATTTACCACAGTTACATAAATAACTGTTGTCCATGTGGCTGGTCTTAATGCCCATCTGTGTGAAGCAGGGCAACTTTCACCTCTCACTGAAAAATTTGTTTTTCCACAGTACTTTGTTAACTCTGTGTAAGGACCTCTCTTTAACACTGAAACTAATTATTAAATTCTGTCTAGCTCGTTCTGTTTCTAAAACCTAGAAATCATTTAAGATAAGTTAAAAATAATGCAATTGAGCACTGTGAAGTCTGATACCAAACTTGCATTACATTAACTCTTTTGGACAGCCCTTCCAAAGAGCTAGCTGTCTGTGTTGTATTGCTCCAAGCCCATCTCCAGGAAACTGCCCAAAGTTGGGGATCAAAGCAGGTAGTGTGCCAAAGGTTTGTGTTTCAGACAGTCTGGCACATGCTGAAAGCTTGGTCTTCCCTGTACTAAGCCATGGGCAGATATCCATTAAGAATGATTAGGCAAAATTTATATAAAGGCCTTGTAAAATGGTGTGTGGTTTGGGGTTTTTTTTTTTTCCTTCCCCCCCCCCCCCCCCCATCCTCTTACTTGAGAAGTTTTGTGTGGGTGTGTATTTTTTTCTAAATTTATAAACCCTGGCTTTTGCCCTTGTCCGGTAGAGACTGCTCACCCACCCTTTTCCGTTTCCAGGCGGATTGCTTTTCTGTTATTTCAGTTCTGTAACTTTCTGCAACACTGTCCTGTTTTGCTTATTATGAAGTGCTTGCAATAACTCTTTCAGTGCTGCTGTCATATTTGCCTTAAATCAGGACTGACTGTTGTATTAATTTAAAAAAAAAAGCATCCCTTAAAAAACAAATTAAAGACTTCTCGTGTTATGGCTTTCTGTTTGTATACAAGGGAATGTGATAATGGCTTTAATTTCTATATTGACCATTGTAGTGTCCCCACACAAGGTTTTTTTCTTCTTTTCAATACTAAGCCAAAACCCCCACTGAAATGAGATTCCTTTACAGCTTTGGCAAAGAAATCCCTTCAGCTCTGGAGCTGAGGCAGCACTATCTTCATGTGCAGAATGAATTAGCAGAATTTGGGGAAAACACTTATTTCTGGCTACGTCTCAATTTTCCTGTTCTTCTCCTCTTTTACTTTTTCATTCCCTATCCAGCAACGATTGATATTGACCTGTAAGCTCCTTGCTTCTCTAATGTCAGTGTTTAAATTTGAATTAGCTCAGTAGTTAAGTAGGAGTGAACCTGACTGACCTGCTGTTTGGAGCCCTATGTGATATATGAACTAATACAAAGTGCTGTAAGTGTTTAATGACACCAGAAAAGTAGACTCAAATTTGTTTCTTGTAACAATTCAGTATTTCATTGATTGTCTTGGGAATTAACTTGGCCAGACTTTAAGTGCAAGTTATGATGCAAGACAGAAGAAAACAAGGTGAGGCATTAGGTTAGTGGGTATTTTCCAGAAGAAAGGGAGTAAATTGTTCTCTTCAATAGTGGGACAAATTTAGACAGATTTTTCGAAAACAGTGAAGGAAATTGATCAAGGATACATGTATAAAATAACATGAAATGCTGTAGGAGTAACTTGAACACTTGTGAAAAAGCCACGGCTCTGGAAAATAGGGTACATATGGGCACACTGTCTCCTCTCTTTCCTGACCAGATGTGGAGAACTGAGGTTGCTAGTGAGTGTTTCTTTTCAGATGTAGAAAGATGTTTCATTCATATGTAAAACTCCCCCTGGATGAATAATTAAGCTCGGAGTGTACTGTAAATCTTTCCAAGTAGCAGAGGACTAGCTATTCTCTTCTGTACCCAGCTTTTTACTTAACATGTACATTTCCTTATTAAATGGAGATTTTTTTTTTTTTTTAATAACAATTGAAACAGAGATCTTTTAACACTGTTTTCAAAGCACAAAGTGGCTGGGAGACGGTTGAAAATGGTAAATCATCCATACTAATTTCTGTTATCTAAAGAACTGTACTTTGAGCTAACGTCCAGAATAACTGGGCCAAATGGTCCTGTTGAAATTCCCCTCAGAAGCAGAGCAGTAATTGGATGAATGTTTAGCCTGGGAACAGATAATCCATGCTAAAGTTTATGGATTCTGCTTGGGTAAAGGAATAAGAAAGAAGTGGTCTGTAAGAATGCTTTATTTGTCAGAAGGGATCTTAAGGAGACATAAAGATATTTTCCCTCCTCCCATGTGTTTTCACCACAGCAACGATGATTCAACTTGTGTATGCTCCCT
>NW_010534051.1:0-29906 GCF_000687285.1 Phaethon lepturus | reverse complement strand
TGTAGGGAGAGAGAGGAGAAAAGGATTTCTTTAGGTGCAGCTAATTGAAAATACTGTAGGATATAATATGTATAGCATATTGCCTCATCATGGAGTTGCCTACTGCAGCAAGTTTATTGTCTTTATTTTCATGTTGACTAAAAAGAAGTGTTTTTTTATCTTTGTTAACCAAACACATTTTTCCAGAAGACCTCTCTCAAGCAGGAATTCATTGTTTCTGAAGCAGTTTTGTTGGCAAGTAGGCTTTCGCTGTGTTTCTGTGGTAAGTTCTTTTGTCCATGATAGCATTTTGGGATCCCAGCATCAATGTGGCTGGCTCTGGGTCTGATTGGACAGTTTATATTTAGTTGCTGGTTTCCTATAATAGTTTTCAGATGGAGATGTTGAAGAACACATACCCTTGTGCTGCTGTAATCTCTGAAAGAGCACAAGGAAAGTGAGAAAGAAAAAAGCATTGATGTTTTTCGGCAGAAGTAGAGTTTGGAAAAAACCCAGCAGGTACTTGCAGCAACAGAATGCTGAAATTTATTCTTAAGATATTAGTTAGCCAGTAAAAACAAATGTTCAGAAAATCTGTGGGTACATCACTTACATTTTTGCATCCAGAAAGGAGCATAAAGCTGTGGAAAGGTTTGCTTTTTTTCCAAATGCCAAAAATCGTGATTCTCCAGTTTACAATAGTATTCAACTGTTATTAAGTAATAGTCATCAGGCACCACCTCATGATAGCTCCTGTGTTCCATATTGCTAGTGCACTTCCCATGCAAATTAGTAGATACTCAAAAAACCCTGGTGTCATATATTCGTGTGTGCTTTAATTATACTGTCAGATGCATCTTTTCAGTGGGGCATTTTTTACTTCAATTAAAACTGAAGACATGACAGATTTACTCTTGAGCCTGGGTTTAAGATCACCTCTCGAGAAACTTTTCCCCAGAGATCTTTGCTTCCAAGAAGAACAACTGAAGTCAAGTTTTCGTTTGATTCTGGGTTTGCAGAGTGTTTAGAAATGATCTTTATGTAAATTTTTTGATTTAACTTTTTGATTTAGCTTTAACTATTTTTTTCCTCTCAAAATTATTAACCAGATAAATCATCCTAGTTTTCTTTGATAGGCCTCCAAGAACATGTCTCAGCTTTATCCAGCGCTGGTAAGTAGCTGCCTGCAGGGACCTAACTTCTAGCTCTTCTGTGGCCATAGTGAATCTTCACTTGCTCCTGGGGGACAGTGGGGGCTCACCATAGCAACTGGAAGAATCGGGCCTTCGTGCCAGCCAGCATGTAGGTAGGATCGTTGCAAAGTGGATGGCTGAGAAGAACATGAAGTGTAATTCTCTCCCATGATGTATATGATAAAAGCAGAGTGTCTTGGACCTATTTGCAGTTCTGGCTAGTAGAACTTATTTGAGGAAAAAAAGAAAATCTAAAGCATGCTGTAATCTGGTTTGACTTGAGCTAGTTTGCCTCATGTGGTTACACAGCACAACTTTCTTTCTTCCAGCTAGTAATGGAAGCAAATCATAGAAAGCTAGGGATGAGAGAGACCTGTAGAGGCTACCTAGTCAATCCCCAGCTCTGGAGCAAGATCATCTCGAAGGCCTGCAATAATGGGGACTCTGTAATCTGTTCCTATACTTAACAAACAAACAAAAAACCAACCAACCAAAGAAACCCTCAAACAAAAAAATCTAATACTAACCTCGTTTATTTCTTGCTTAATTCAAGTCCCTTTGTGATGGATAGAGCAAGAAGAACATTTTGTTTCTTTTCTCTTTACAGCAGTGTTCTACATTCTTGAAAGGTGTTATGTTGTTTTCTTCCCTCAGTTTTCTCATCAGTGAGAGACAATATTCTTCTTGGTGCTCCCTGGGCTCTAGCTAATTCTACATCTGTCTTCAACTAGGGTGCCAAGGCTTGGTACTCCAGATGAGACCTGAGAGTTGCTGAGAATTACTTTCTATCTTGCAGATGCAGTATATTTGTACAGCTCGGTCTCATTGCCTTTTACCAACAGTATGACATTATTGATTTCTTCAGCCTGTAATTCATCGTAACCCTTTCTTTTCTCTCGACATTTGTGATCCAATCAGTCCCTATAATCCCTTGATTACAACTAACTGTATAAACTCAGACACCTAGAAAGAAATTAAGCAATTCCCCTATTTTTTTAGGCTGTTTTTCTATAACAGTTAATTTTTATGATGACAAATCTGAAAGAACAATGTAAAGATAGGATCAAGATGAAAATTCAGCTTGTTCTCAGGCCAGAGTTCTGTGGGACCCTACCCATTGCTTTCCTCTGTTTAGGTAGTGAGTATTTAATCTTTGTTTTTGGCTATTCTGTTTTCCCATTATCCTAGAGTAGTTTCACCTAGGTCATAAGTGACAGTCATTTCAACATTCATTGTTAAAAATGTTTTTCATGTGATTTATTACTGAGTCAGAGTCAATTTGCTCACAGACAGTAAATAATCAACAATTATCTGGAGTAATTTTTGCTTTTGTTGTGTGGTAGATTCACCCCTCTGGTTCAGACGTTAAGCTGTGCAGCTGTTTAGTTCACAGCTATCAAGGGGTGGTAGGGTGAACAGAAAGGGAAAGAAAACAGCCTCATTGGAGACAGTGCCGTCCTGTGATTTATGCAGGGCAGCCTGCCCAGGACTGGACTGCTAGAGGATATTTTTCTCTGTAGCATTTGAGCGTGACTTTAGATCTGCCTGTTTTTAACTTTCTACAAGGAAAATAAACTTTTTAACCACTAATTGTGTGCCCCTTTCCAGATGTGTAATTTCCAACTTGATATTAGGGGGAGAAGAAAACACAAAAAAGTCTGAATATTTGTTATTTAGGGCTTCTTGTTTACTTGCCTTGTGCTCTGAGGGTAGTGCTGAATACTTGAGCGATAGTCACAGCAGGGCTTGTGAGGAGGAGGAGGAGGAGGAGGGAATAGATCTGAAGCTGTTTCAGACTAATTAGAAGAGCAGCTCACCAATAAAATACAGCTTTCTGCACATGCAAGGAGCAGTTAAGGTATATTATAAAAACACCTTCTCCATCAATTTTTGTTACTTTTCCTTGGTGGACTCCAAGATTTTGTTGGAGGTGTGTTGGGGAGTTTTTACACCTCCAGACTCTTGTTTGGCTGCAGGCAGTTTCCTCTGGCTTTCCTGCTAAGTGGCTCTGGTGGCGGTTTTGCATTGTTCCTCACTGATGACTCAGAGAAACAGGAAAGAGATCCCCTGGTGAACAAAAAGCGCAACCACCAAACAGGTGCCTGTATTCTGGTCTAGCAGAGGACAAACCACCTCATTCTGGATTTTTTCCTAAGATTCTTATCTGCAAGTATGAGACTCAAGAGGAATGGTTCATACACACTGAACGGGTAAGAAAGAGCCTGCATCCTCCTTTGAATCTTCATCATTAAAACCGTGTTAAAACGGAAACCTTTATTTTTCTTTCTAGTGACAGGGTACATGAAATAATGACCAAATCGTTTGTCTCACAAAGAGTGGAGGATCACAGCATATGAAATATGCAGCTTATTTAGCTTGCTTGCTTCTATGTTTTGCCAGATTTGCTTTTAGAGCATGTGCATTTGCAGGGGGCAGGTTAGAGTTGTCCGTATGTTAAAACGAGGTGGGTCTGCTCAGTAAAATCAACAAAGCATTACCAACTGTGTGATTCCTGAAGAGATGCCTGTGGTAATTATTTTAAGCATTTGCCAGCAAACACCCCATGCTTTTGATACGTACAGGAGCTAAACTTATTAGATGTGATGCTCCCTGATAGGGAATACAAATTACTTCAAATTTAGTCAGTATAAAAAAAATTACTTAATTCAAGTAATTAAAACTACTCTGAGTTAGTAGTTCTGTGGTTTTAAAAATACTGATTTTTTTCTTTCTATCTTATTGCTGTTAAATCTTTTCAGTAACAGAGAATATACCATTACTGTAAAGAAGATAACTAACTAGGTATTTCTTGTTTAAGGAATCTTTTTGTAATAATTGAAAATAAGAGAATTTTCAGGTGAAAGTGTTTTTTTTGTAACTGCATTTGATATCACTAAAGCAAATTCTTGTGTATCTTCATACGATGTAAGTCTTATTCCTCCGCACAGCATATCTGAACTGAAGAGTTGTACTTCCATGGCGCTAGTACTTGGCAAGTGACTTGACAAATGAAGTTGTTAGTCTTGGAGGGTTGTTTTACTTCACTGCATTTAACCTTCTGTACTGAGTAAGTGTTGTGATAAGTGCTTCATGGTGCAGTTGGTTTAGTGCTACGTTCCTGAAAAGCCCAGATATATTTCAGAGTACAAGTGTGCAGACTAGCCCCAAAACTGGTTTAAAAGCCTAGTTGCTTCAAATTTACAGTCCATTGCGCACTTCGTTAGAAATCTCTGCACGAGAGGGGCATATAGCAGTGCAAGCAGATCAGATAGGAAATACTTTGGTGGTGTTACTCATCTGGTCTGCACTGTTTTTTTGCCTTCACTGGCTTGCACCATTCCACTTACAAGGGTCCTTTGCTTTGTCAACAAATGTTTATATTTGATAAAAAAAAATGTAATTAGATTTGAATTAGTTTTTTTAATGGCAAAGTGGATGGATGCTGACATCTTTCTGGCTTATCCTTAACTTTTTTTATGACTGTAATAAAAATTCCATTATCTGAGTACATGCAAAATCAAACATAATTGAAAGTTACTATCTTACAGTGTTTGGTTTTAAGCTGTAAGACGAGTTTGTCACTCAATGTGATTGACTTTGTAGTAGATAGAGGTTAAGAATATATTAGCATTAACTGGGTTTTTTTGACACAGGTTTTTGACCCTTTTGAGAGATTATCTTAATTTAGAGAGATTATTATTCTTCAGTTAAGAAATGGTGCTGAAATGCAAGATGTAATGGATATTGCTTACGTTAAAGAAATTTTTTAGATTTTAGTTACGGGAAACACAGTCTTTAATTGATTGGAGGTTTATTAAAAATGAATGCATGGTATAGAACTTCAGGGGAGTAAGTTGCACATGGTCACCCTGTGCATCTGTTCTGCCTTGTTCTAACTTGCAAGATGCTGCATAATCATTTTAAGGAATTTCACCTGTGGCCCAGTGCATACCTGGCATTATATTTTACAGCAAGCACTTAACTGGAAGTGTTGTATTACAGCGAGTAAAACCAGTGGCACCCAAATGCTTGCATGAAAAAGAAGCTTCAACTTTGAGTTTGTGGGAGACTCCAATATTATCTGATGCTAACATGCTGATGTGTTTTGCTCTATTAAACAACAGATGCTGAGGAGTGAATTTATCTAATTAAAGAAATTCCTTTTATGTTTATCTCTTGCCTAGACGGTTTAATAATGCAAAGTAATGGAAAAAGAGCTTCAAGTATGTTTTCCTGTTTAGCCTAAACTTTTTGCGTGTCAGCAGAAAGGTTTGTTTTGATCTTTAGGGGTTTTTGTTTGGGACACCACGTTCCACTTGTTAGGTGGAGCAGCACCCTGTTGCGCAGGTCACTTCAGGAGAGGGGAGCTCATTGGGGAGCAGATACAAACACTGCTACAGCAGGTACCTGCACATGGCACGGACATAGTTACTGCGGTATTATTGTTTACAGTGTACTGCATGAAAACAGATTTTTATTTTTTTTAATAAAAGAAAAAAAAAAGTGGGTGGTTTGTACAGGCAAACATGGGTACCTCAAGATAATCAGTGTGTTCAGAGATGTAACTGCAGTGTATGGGGATAAACTTCCCAAGTATACTCTGAATCAGACAAGGTGGTGTTATGCGAAATGTTTAATAATGTTGAAACGTAGTTGTGCATGAAGAGCAATAGGAGGGAATTCTCTGCATCAAAAGTCACTGTGTTTGGCACCATCCTACTGTATTGAATCTTATTTTGTAAATGGGAGCTCTTGAATTTGCGGGAAGTTCACATTGAAGGGTGTAAGTTCACATTCATGAGGGAGAACAAGAACTCTGTTTAAACCCCCAACTTCTAAAACAAAAGTGCAACTTTTGTTCTCCTTACATACTGTATTCAGATGTTCTTAAAACAAATAAACCATGCCTAACTCATTAAGTTCTCGCTTAAGATTGGTTTATCAAACTCTAGATAGTTGTCTTTTTTTGTGATTGGAAGGTGATTGGGGAAGCTCAACCTCTAAGATACAGGGGTTATGTGAAGACCCTTATGTATTTTGCAGAAAGATGCTCGCTTTTCCTTTTAATAATTCTTTGATATTATAAGGTACTCCCCAAAACTGCAGATATTTGATCCAGTTTTCAGGAAAATCTTGATTTTTCTTTTTAATTTTGCTTGTAAACAAGGAAATGTATCAAGAGTCATCACCACAATTATTTTTTTTCTTTGGGTATAATTTGGTTAGGCTCTGATTGCACTTGTAAACTCATATAGGAGGAGGAAGACTGCAAGGGGAGCAAAGATACTTGAAAATGTTTTCAAACCTAATACCAGCCTAGCCTTTCTCCTGTTCCATTGTACCTCAGTTGATCTAGTGTAAGAACAGTACATGCATAAACAGGAAACACATGTAAAATCCAGAGTTTCACTTAGCAACAGTGATTTATAGGTATTCTTTGAGCAGGTCTCACTGGAAATGGGCATGTTTGCTCTTGCTTTTTGAAGCAGGTAATGGTTACACATGTTTGTGGACACAGAGGGATCTGGTGCTGAGATTCATCAGAGGACACTGAATTAGGAGACCTACCTTATCTTTCTGAGACTGAGGTAGAAATCTTACCTGCAGCATCTCTTTGACAATGCTGTTAAGTCAGCTTTGCTGTTATGTGCTAGCCTGCAGTGTGCTGATTATATTTTTTTGCCTTGCAAAGTTTCCTTCTACAAACAATCTCTTTTGAAGGTCATCTTAACTTGGGAGATATCCCTTTATTTGCTTGGTGCTATGTTTATTGACAGTGAAAAATGCACTGGCACTGTCATCATTTCAGCATCGTTTTTTTCTCTTTGCATATGCTATTTTTTTTTGTCTTGTCTCTTTAGCGCTTGGAATTACTGACAGTCAGTGTAAGTTTTTGCACACTGGTAAGGTGTCAAATAACAATATTGTTTATGACATGTCTATTTCCTCTTTTTCTCCTAATGACTTAAGTTTAAGGAAGGGTGTAAATCCAAGAATGCATTTCACAAGATATAACCTCCACCCACCCAAAACAAATATGCAGCTTGAACTTTGGTGGTGTCATCTAAGCTTCTGTGCCTCTTAAAATCATAGTGTATGGGCCTACGCATTCATATAAGCTTTGTAGTGGTGCAGACAGAATTGTGCCCATGCTGGTTTACCTTCACAATGACCATGCCCACTGCAGGAAAGCTTTGCTGCAGTACTAAGTAGATTGTGCAATCGTAGAAGCGAAGAGCTCCTTTGGACAGCTGGCAACTTGCTGACCTTGCTTCAAATATCATAGGATATACTGATAAACAGTCTAATAGGTAAAATTGCACCTGAATTGGGAGTTCTGATGACTCTGGTCAGTGAGCCACATGATGCCTCATCACTGTCTTCTGCTTGGCATAGCAATTTTGGCAAGGCTATGCAGCGTACACTTGGTCTGCAATATTTTATAAACCAGTTCAGCTTTAGAAACTTGACAACTGTCTGAAGATGACTGTTAAAACTCAGCAATGATCTCTGGAACTCCTGCACAGCAGCCATCCCAAACTCATGGTAACGGAAACTGAACAGCATGTACAGAGGTTATTTGTTGAAACAAATATATAGCATGAAGTAAAATGTTAAAATGTTAATTAAATAATTTTTATCTTCTCATCATTACTGTACCTGACTCTGCAGTACTGAGTAACTGCTGTGTGGCATGTTTTCCTGGGACATTTTTAAGTGCCAAAGGAATGTAGCTAGATCATACATTCAGAAATCTGTCAGGGGTGAAAACTTTGAAAATGCAGTGTTTGCAGCTAGTGTCTCAGTGCCTGTACTGCTGAGGAGCACCTTCTCAACCTTCTTGAAAAGTTTGTGTTTAACTTGTGATGTCAGTGTTTCAACTGAGAATTCACATAGTTTGACATCTTCCTTCTTCTGCCCAGTGTTGCCCTGGGCCCTTCTGAAAATGCTCTTTGAGTTTGCTCTGCACAGAGATGCTTTTTTTGCTGCATTCACCTCAGGACTATGTGTACATGAAGGTGATTATATATAATCAAAAGCAGAAGTAACTGATGCCTTGAAACAAATTCAAGTTGGACAGGGACAAAGTACTTAGGAATATCGTAATGATTAATGGGTGCTCAACTGACTCTGATAAAATATTGTTGGCTCCAAGATATGTTTCCTCTGCTCCAAGCCACTGCTTTAAACTAATGAGTCTTGATTTTGAGCCAAGCACTGAAACGGAGAAAGAATTTATTTTTCTTGTGTGCTTCCGTCTTGCAGTGACGCAAAGCAGGCCAAGGAGAAAAAGTAGTATCTTATGTTTGTTTGCCCAAAAAAGTAGAAATCGGAAAGAGCATAATAAATCTGCTTCAGAGGGCTTTTTCATTAAGTATTGTTGCAACTGCAGGAAAAATAGCATTAAAGGATGTAACAAACAGCTCATGAAAGCCCATTGAAATAGCTCATCTGGCAGGCAGAAGTAGTATGAACACCCAAATATCTTATCTGAGGAGAAGCAGCTGTTTGAACTGCTTTACAGTCCTCCCAAATTACCACAGTTTCTATTATGAAAAAAGGGAAAATCTAAAGGTTGCAATACAGACTGTTACCTGTGGAAAGCACAGCACAGGTGTATCAGATTAAGGCAAAAAAATGTAGATTATCCACTTCAGGTTTCATTGGTTTGGGAATCCATTTTTGGAGAGTCTTCTTTAGAATGCTTTATGGTGTCAAAAAATGTAAGCTGAGATGCCATATGCCAGCACTGCTGACTGAACTCAGCCTGACTTGAGGTGATCCTAGTACTTTCTTGGTCAGGTATAGCCCTTTGTGCTCATTTATAATTTAGTTACAGGTTTGCTCTTCCATTTTCATTCAGTATACTTCAGTTACAAAGTGAGGTGGCTTCTCACATGTCATTAAAGTGCCCTTTATTTTGTTCTTTTTTTGGAGGAGGAGGGTTACTGCAGTTCATGCAGGGATGAGATTTCAGTAGTGCATTTGGATGTAGACTGAGATCTGAGGATGTTCTGACTGCTTGGTTTGTATAGAGGGAGAGCAGCCTCTCAGGACAAGCAAAATTTGGCAAATGCTCATTCACAGACAGCAGAGTTTCCTTTATAGAACACTTTCCCCCAAGCCCCCCAGTCCGCTCCCCTGCATCCCCTGTTTGCCATCACATTACTGCTTGGTGACATAGCCAAATAGTCAGGACGGGATTTCAGTCTAGCACCTTTTCCCCATGCACAGCAAGCAGTGGAGGCAGGAAGGGCTGCTAGCTGTTTCTGACCTCTGCTGCCTGCTCTGTGTCTTGGAGATTCGTCAGTGCTGGTTCTGGTTGCTGTGCTCTTCCCAGTGCTCTGTCTGAGAAAGACCCTTCTTACCTTACTGTTGGCCCTGCTGTAGGAACTGTGGAGAGGGGTATGGAGCCATCAAAAGCTGGAAAAGGAGAGTGATGAAGAACACAAGGGTTTTGAAAGCAAGCAGTAGGGCTGACAGCAGTCTCGCTGTCACCATCTGGTGACAAGAACTTACCATTTGCAGCAATTCCACCACATTTTGGCATTATTTATGTATCCTGGGCAGTCCTGCTACTGTCCACCTTGCATGAGAAGGTGATAGTACGTTTGCCAAATAGAGGGAGATGGAAATACGGTGTAAAATACGGAACCGCTTCTGGGATTGTAATTCTGAATCTTTTGAGTTAATTGTCACCTCCAGGAATGGTGTTTCTTTTATAGACATTGTGGGTATTATTTTTGTAACTGTGGTCCTCTATATTCAGCCTGGCTGTTCTGGTACATTCGTCCTACAGCACGAGATTTATAAACTCACATGTGTTTTCTTTTGGATTTTTTTTGCATGTGTGAGCAGGCAAAAGTAGTTTAAGCATTTTTATATTCATTAACAATGTATGTGTAAAGATTTAAACTGTAAGCCTTATATGGGGAAAGTGTTATAATGCTTCTAAATAGAAGATTTCATTAGAACTTGCACTGTGAGTCATTGTTGTTATATTAATAGAGCTGTTCCCAAATATGGATTTGGAACTGGGCCTTCTTCATGGTGAATGCTGCAGATGACTTAGAGAAAATAAGTATTTAAATATAAATTATTTTGATCAGCCAGTTATTCAGATCAGTGGAGCATAAAATGTAGAATAATCTTGTAATGTAATTCTGGAACTACAGTACTTTACGCCAATGATATTTTAGTCAGAAAAATCTCTGTTGCTTTTATGTGAAAAAGTGGTTAAGAAATAAAAATCTCGGGCTGTGACATAGAAGGATGCTTATTTTAATAGATACTCTTAAAACTGGCCCGATCAGTTAGTCTCCTACCCTTTGGAAGTATTTAAATAAAAAATAACCTGTAGGAATACGTGTTCATTCTCATAGGTTATATATGTGCAGCTAACAGTAACTCTTCACAAATATTTTATTCATTTCTACCAGAAGCAAAGATTTAATTCAGAACTCCAGAATGTGCTGTTGCAGGTCTCGTGTGTGTGTATTCTTCTCTCCTCCTTATCTCCCCCCACCGGTGTATATATTTACTTACTGGAAAAGTCTCACCTCTTGATATAAAACAATGTTGTGGCACAAATTCAAGGAAACTGTTATCCTTGCTATTATACAGAATCTAAAATGCTGATAAATGCTCATATTAGGATTTGAGTGTTACAAAGATGTTATTCCATTAACAACCTGGGGCCAGAGCAGGGAACAAGACGACACTTCAGATACTTAACTTTGGATTTGGTTGGTTGTTGTGGTTTGTTTTTATTTTTTTTTCTCCTCTGCCACCTCCCTCGCCCAAGTAAACTGCTTTGTGGAGCATGTAGTGTGGTCAGGGCTTATAACGAAGGTAGTATATATGCAGGGTAAGAAGTACCCACTAAAAGTAGCCATATAATTTCTCTGTTGTACACCAGAACTATTAACATCCGAGTTTATAGCTCATTAATAATAATTAGGAGCATTTAATTAACTCTGAACTTTTACACCAGTTACTGTAAATTGCAGATTCAGTAACTTGATATGCAATGGACAGTGTGTTTCTGCTTCTTCCCCCCTAGAATGCTCTGAGAATTAGAACTTTTTAATGGGATATTACTGTGAAACTGTAATGAACATATGTGTTAAATATAGCCATTTTAAAAGCTTTTTTCAGTGAATTCAAGCGTTCCATTAAAATAGAACAGGAGCTTGTTTTCTTCCCTTACCCACGGTCAAACCATACCTACAATAATGGTGATGTAAATTGAGGTTTCTTTCCTCACGGCTGTATTGAGGTGACTCTTGATTATGGTCTGCTGTAAAGCTAAGACAGAAAAATGAGGCAAAACCTGTTAATGATTTAAAAAAAAAAAATCTTCCATTCCCCATCCTGCCAATGATGAACCAGTGCTTTGCGTAGTGCTGGTAGCTCAGCTAAAAGAAAATGTGAGAGAGGACAGCAGCAATGCTGATAGATGCTAAAGATAACAAAGCAGGAGAGATCCTAATGCTGAAATGTCAGGTAGCTGACAGCACCACACTGACTTTATGTGTACTCAGGTTTTATTGGCTTGGGAGCTTCATTTCATGGCAGCCGTGCAGCTACATTACTCAAAAGGTGTTGAACCTATTCTTTTTGAAGACAAGTCTTTGCTTTGCCGGTCAGTTTTAATTACAAGTGTATTCTTGATACAGTAATGGTAGTTTTCTGAGGAGAATTTAATAACTTTTTCATTATAATTTGATTTCATGGAGCTTAAGGGATTTTTGTAAGGAGTGGTGGCTCAGAACACTGAGGACGAACTACATTGACTACATATTTAAATATTTTTATGGAGGTAAATACTGTGTTTTATAATATGCTCAGGACTCTCACTGCACTTAAGATTATTGAGAAAAAAAAGAGGGTTTTTTAAACTCTAAAAGACTGCTCAGTCTGACCTTGACAAGCACAAATTATTTGGGAACTGAAAGAAATCAGATTTTTTGCAGGTTCATTCCACTTTTTGCTAAAATAATTTGATTTCCCATGGCTGGAGTATGGGTTTTTGAGAGAGATTGTCTCCCATCCGGTTTAGCACTCTAATACTACGCAGTTGGGATGTTAGATGCTTTCCGTGAAGGTGGATAACATACCAAACTTAGCGTGTGATGCAATCAAATGGGGAAAGATCACTTTAGAGGAGGCCAGTTGGGCTCTGCGCTGCATCTTAGCTTGCACGCCATGTGATACTGGGGGTCTCGGGAGTTACTGAGCATTTACTGTGCAACTTAGATTTTACATAAAATCAACCACATTGCCAAAGGAGCGTTTCTCTTCTGTTTGTGCTCGTTGTACTGACCTTTCATGTCATGAGGGACCTTTCTTGTGTTCCAGAGTATGGTTTAAACAAAAAATGCATTTTCAAAATGTTATTTTTCTAGGTCTGTAACACCTCTTTCATGGAAGAGTACTGTGCACTTGCTTTGTTTGGTTTCTCTCCTGTTGCCTGACATGGAAGGGACCGGGCAGATTTGTGTAGGGGCTGCTTGTTGTTTTAGAGAAGGTTTTGCTATCAGAAAATTATCTTTAATAGCTTTCTGTAGGCATTTCTAAGCCACAGGGTATGAAATGCCTTCATGCATGCCTTGAACTCTGAAGCCAATGCTGAAACCTTTCCGAGGTGACCTGGAAGTGGGAGCATTGGAGCTGTGCAGTAAGAGCTGTTATGTGCAGGACCCTGTGCCATAATGCAGGGGGATGTTGGTTGTACTGGGAGTGGTTTCTTTCTTGCAGAGCTTGCCTGCCCCGAATTCCTGAACGGTCCCTTTTTTAGTGTGGGAGCCAACTACATGGTGTGCTCCTTGACGCTGTCCTTGCAAGTGGATCCAAGGCTCAGGAGATTGAGAAGAGAAGGTAGGCAGCAATGGCAAAGAGCAAGACAGGAAAGCCTGTTGTCCACGGCCAAGCTGGAAAACTAGCTGGGTTGTCTTTTCGTGTGTGGAGATGCCTGGAACAGGTAGAGAGCTGGGGATTTTGGCATGTGGGGAAGGGAAGAGGACTGACAGAGGGGATGTGCCAGGGTATGTGCGTGGACTGCACTGGCATGAGCTGGAAGTCATGGTATGTATGCCATGATGGGGGAGTGTGTGATACAGGCATATTATGCAAATTTATTTTGGAGGCATATGCTACAGAAAAGAAAAATGTGATTTAAACCATTTTGAGAGCTGATGATGAGTAGCACTCCATGAACGTTAGAGCTTTTCTTAGTATAGGCAGCATAAACTCTGAAAGAGCTGGATACTGAGCATATTCCACTTTTTTTTCTGCCAGATGACCAATTTGGGATCTAAGTTAGATAAAAGTTAGTGCTTTTACCAAATTGTGCCATCCCTGTGTGATGAAAAGCTTTTAAAAAGCTCTAAGCCTAGAATGAATTTAAAGCATGTTACGAAGAGTAATCTCATGCAAAATTTTGCATTTTAAAAGTAGGCTAGGACATCCCACATGAAAACTAAAGGCAAACTATATGTATGTTCTTGGTACCCACTGAGGATAGTCAATCACGATTGTATTCCTTCAGCATCTTCTGTATCACCCACAGCTACTCCCGCAGTTCTAATTTTTGAATTTTTTTGTAAGGTTGGATTCCCCGCCCTGAACAATGGCTAGGAAGGTCTTCTACAGTACTTGCATAAAATCGGTTCTGGATTTCTGATATACGTGGTCACAGAAACATTCAGACTCTGGCTAGTGGAGAAAAATGGTCAGATAGATATTTAACTTTTGGATTTAGTAAGGTATTTTAGTTTTGGATTTTTTTTCCAGGTGGTTCATACACAGGTAGTTTCAAACCAGCATCTTGTGTTTTTTTTCCAGTGGAGAGCCTTCTTTGTGTTTGTGCTATTTTTTCCCTGTTACTATAGGTTCCTGGAATATATACAATCAACAAGATGATCTGTCCAGACATACAAGTTACAGTTATCAAGTGACTGATGTTCATTGAAAACCCACATACTTTTCTGTCCCAATGAATTCTTTTTTTTTCGCCTGAGCTAATGACAATATTGCTATTAGCTTATGGTTTCTGAAGTGGAGAACTTTTTGTGTGCTCTGGGGAGCTATATTCAGCACTTGAAACAGAATAGTATAGTCTCATTTATAAAATAGGGATAAAAATGTCTAGCCACTTTATAAGGAGCTTAAGAACCAATTAACTTGTACAGTTACTTAAAAAGGTGTATTTCTTTGCATATGTTGCCTTTATGTAAAGGTAAATAAAGTCTGTGCAAGGGTCTAACCACCTGAAAACTCTGGTAAAAATAACTGATTTTTACATTTATGCAAAGTCTGCATGAAATAAAAATACATTTGAAAACAGCAGCACCAGGGTGAGTAAACATTACTAAGCCCAGCCATCCTGTCGCTTACCTTAGAATAATTACTGGTCTGCACTTGAAGAACAAATCCTAATGTTGCCAAACTCCACCTTTTTCCTGCCCAGTCTGTATGTGATAGAGTCTTTATAAGAATCTATTTCCTGTTTCCCAGACAAGGGAGGGGAAAAATGTGTTTTCTCCTTGTTCTGAAAAACAAAAGACAGGCAGTGACTACATACCCACACCAGCTGCCAGCCTAAATGTGAATGTGAGAACAGCTGAAGGCTACAGTGAGTTCCTTAGTTAGACCCTTGGCAAAACTGCACGTTGGTACTGCAGTCGATCTCATCAGGACTTACCCTCAAAGTTTTATGAGAGAGAGAAACTGGCCAAAAGGTGATAAAATAGCTGGATGTGTAGGTTTTGTTATGTCACTTTGACCTAATCTTTGTAGCATAGCAAAATTGTCAGTGTCTTCCCCCTTTCCTTGCAGGATTTCTTCCCAAACCCATTGTTTTCAGTTTTATGGATTAGTTTTTGTCACAGATTGTTAAGCTTTGAAGCGTGAGAGAGTCTCTTACTGTTTTGGAGAAATGTAGTGGACTGAATAAATAAATTGAGCTTTTGATATTTTACATGTATTGAAAATCTGGATAGATAAATAAGTTTTCAACTTCACTACCATGACACTGTCAATAGGAAATAAGAAGTGTGAACTTCCACTTCTGTATGTGTGGGATAGTTTATCATAATAAATCTGCTCTATAGCATGAGTAAGTATGACAACAATGAGGCAGTTTCTGTGTTACAAACTATATTGCAATACAGGTTAAATATTTTCATTGTCATGTTCTTGAAAAAATAATTGCAGTTTGTCTGTTCCCCTGTAAGTACATACTGGAATACAGCAATGCAATTTCAAAATAGATCCATCTCTGAGGATTAAAAAAGTATTTATAAACAAGGTATTTCTTTAAGAGTATGCTTCACCTCATCCTTAGGAGAGTAATTCCCTGTTTGCCCAAAATACGGACTTCGAGCTTACACATGCTTCAGGATTCAGATGTAATGCTCAGGCCTGATTTTCTTTGTTGTTACCGCTTAGAGTGATCCTTCAAAGGGTGCTCAGAAAACTGCAATACTGGGAGGAGATTATTGTTTTCTGGTAATCTATGACTGTGGTCCTTGAGTTGTTTTCTGACACATGAGTGGCACTGAACAGCTCTGCTTGGATTGCGCCTCTACAGTCTCAAGTCCGAGTCCCCTGTTTCTCAAAGTGTTTTCCTGTGTCCTGGAGCACTTCTGACTTCCTCCTACAGCGGTATTTAACACCACATCCTGGCAGCATGGAACAATGGAACAAGTGTAATTTTTCTCTGTATACAGTCTTATCACTCTAATTTACGGGAACCGATGTAGTTACATGCATAGGGCATTGTTCTTTGCAAGCGCGTGTGTGAAGCTATTAGCATAAGCATGTCATTCAACAGTCCAGCTAAGCCACTGTAGTGGCAAACCTCCCTTGAAAGGGACTTCGTATCCCTAGCTGGGTTTCTGCTGTTGCTGTTATATATCCAGTGACTCTGAAATTGCTCAATGGTGAGCTGCGTCACAGGGTTAAACTAGCAGAAAATGACTGCTATGAAAATGCACCATTTCCAGTTAGTTTGGGCAGGGAGGAATGAATAGGAATAATCCTCTCTGAAGAAGCTAGCTGGTAGAGTGCCTTAGCTGTGTCACCCAAAGATGCCCTCAGAGGGTTTTAGAAGATCCTAGCAGCTGGTAGACTATGAAAGAACACTGTTAAGAGCGGTATTGATGACGTTTATATGATGACTGCATAAGCACTATTTAAATATTAGTTTACTGTAAATGGATTTTTAGAAATTAAAAAATTTCACTTAAAAGTTTTAGAGTATCTGAATGTAAATCCAGTTTGGTTTCCCTGTATCCATTCAGCCAGTTTTTGAACAACATTGCAGCTTTTGGATTATCTAATATTTGTATTTGTACAGAGCAGACGTTTTGTTACCTTCATGGAAATGCAAGGCTGTTTGTGAAAGGTTACACAAGTAGAACAAATGCCAAGTTGCTGATCTGTTTCTCATTGCCAGTCTATTTTTCTTAAGCAACAATCTGCTAACAGAAGTTGTGGTACAAAAGCAGACGTATACAGTAGAGGAGGACAATCTGGCTTCCTGTGTTGCAAGGTGAGAGAGCATGGGCTTCCAAATTCTGTGGGGAGTTGGTTATCTGGAATTAGAAATGAGGCAGTAAATGAAGCCCCAGAGAGGGTAAACTGCATCTTTCCCTTTTGGTAGAGGTGTAACATGTTGAAGCTGGGAAATGTTTGCAAGTTCTGACAAGCATAATGGCAATCTGTTAAGCCTTGGGTTTCTCATCCATCAGGCAACCCAACAGTCCTTGAAGTATATGGAGTGTGTTTATGGAGAAGGTGAGGGTTGGTAATGTTTTTCAGCAAGCTCAGGTATAGATAGATATATTTTCTGAGTTCTGTACATTAAACTTAGCATTGTTAAAGCGAGACAAAGGACAGTATTGAGGGAGTCTGTGGGCACAACTTGTTTTGAGGTCTTTCATTGCTGCTCTCTGAATATGTTCCTTGTAAAGGATGGTAGGAGGTGTTTGCTCTTTTTGAGTGTAAGAGGGGAGAATGAGGAACATGTTGGGGACAGTGGACAGTAAAGTGGAACTGAGAGGCTTTCCACACTAATGACCATATTAGCAGATGATAAGACATACTTATTCAGGTTTTAGGCTGTATCATCTTCCCCGCTCCTTTTTACACAGACCCTTGGGTCAGATAATTTGACTGGAATCAATACTGCTCTTTGCTCAAGGGTATTCAGGGATTACAGTGGAAGCAACGTGGTGATAAGGAGCTAATTTTATGTGGAAGAGGACGTAACATTTTTGCCATGTGCTCTCCATTTGTTTCTTACACCCTAATTTTGAATGATCATGCTGTGGCTTTTTTTCTCCCGCCATGGTTGTGAGTGAGAACGCAAAGAAAATGGATTAGAAGAAAAACAAGCTTTTTTTTTTCTCCTTGAGGTTTTTAAT
The DNA here is from genome assembly GCF_000687285.1 of Phaethon lepturus. Classification (NCBI taxonomy): domain Eukaryota; kingdom Metazoa; phylum Chordata; class Aves; order Phaethontiformes; family Phaethontidae; genus Phaethon; species Phaethon lepturus. Next base: position 12,304 of record NW_010534051.1, on the reverse strand, counting down.
CAAAGGTAGTGCAACCTGTGTGGGATGAAATGATCCTAATTGTTAGTAAGCTGATTAAGCATTTATAAAACAAGGGCTGTATTATATTCATAGCTCTTCTGTCTGGAGAATATAAATAACTTGATGATTTTATAGATTTTTCCTTCCTTGCTCAGATAATGAGGACCAGCATTCTTTCTGTTGTCTTAGGATGCAAGTATTCTCTGAATTTCTAAACATTAGAAACTTAATAATTTTAAACTTGCAACATTATTAAATGTAAAATGGTCCTTTAAGTTCTTGGGGGATAAAGATCCAGATAAAGTTCTGTGTGCTTGTTCATCCCTATTAAGATTTTAAGAACAGCTCCATAAAACAAAGGTGAAGAAGAAATCTGTAACCTAACAGAAAGGATAACAATCATAATTGGAAACATAAATGGATGTTAAAGCTAGGAGGCTTCAAATATTCAAAGGATGTGCGTTTTAACAATGGATGTGATCAGCCATTGAAACAAATTCCTGAGCAGAACAATGATTTTTTCATTCTTGTCAGATATACAAGTTAAAACCAGATACCTTTCTGGAAGGTGTGCTTTAGGCTAATTAAGCTTTGGGTTCATGACAGGGGTAACTAGATGGAAGACAGAGAAGAACTGAAAGCTGGTTCTGACCCCAGAGCCTACCACTCTGGTTACTGTGGTGTGCTGGCATATAGTGTACCTGAGCATCTCCGGTCTGGTAGCTTGTTCTGTGGCCTGCACCTAATTGCCCCTGCTTCCCCAAGGGCCCCTGGAAAGGAGCTCTGGACAGGGACAGCTGCCTTGGCTGCGATCCCCTGTAGGCTCCGAGTAGGAGGTAGGTGGCTGCATCGTCCTTTGCACGTGCAGTGTCTTTGATTTGTGCAATCCCAGTAAATCAGGCTTCTCAGGGAAGCGTCGGGTAGGTACTGTGGTGTACGAGCCTAGCGTGCCACTGGAGGAGATGTGTGAATCACCCGGTGGAAAAGTTGGGCGTTACCTGTGTACATTTTGTCTCTGCTCCAAATGTCTTCTGGCATTGTTGGTTGGGGTATGAAGAAGGTTTTTGAGAGTACACCTGCACTGGAAGAAAGTCAAGTGTAGTTATAGGCAAAATGTGGTGGTTTTGTTTAGCTTGTTTTACTTGGACAGCTTAGAGGCATGGGTGAGGGGTGACTTCTAAAATGTGTGCATAAAGCACAGGTTTCACAGGAAGTGCTATGTCTACAGTAGGAGCTGCTCTTTTCTAGCATGCTGTATTTGCATAGGCAAAATGTCTTCTCGGATCAAAAAAGTACATGTATTCATTGTGAAATAGTTAGAAAATGCAAGCTATGAAAACCATAGTGGGGACACAGCTGTTTAGTTTATCTACAAGGTTAAAACAGATGAAGTCAATCTCAGGAAGGGGTGTGCAGACTGGCAGACCTTGTCTGTATGTAAATTTTAAACTGCAAATTTAAATTTTAAGTATTGCATATTTTGTCTTGTCTTTAAAACTACTGTCCTCCAGCAAACCATTATTGGTGAAAAGAAAGCAATAGTGATCTGAGGCAAAAAATAAGAGCACCTGTGCATTACCTGCATGTTCTAACAGCTGAATCCATGCTGATTTATTCCTTCTCTTACTGGCAGTTTAAAAGGTAGTTTTATCTGAGGAGGCTTGTTTCCTGAAGGACTTCTGGAATCCTTGGATGGTGGAGCATAGTTTCTTGTCCCTTTTCTCCTGGTGTAGGAAGTAAACAGCCTTTGTTTAGCGCTCCCCCCTGCCCTAGACCTTCCCTCCTCCATTGGGCAGACCAGAAGGACTTGATGGGCTGCAGTGCCAAGGGCTGTTGAGAGGCCTGGGATTACAGCTCAGCTGATTGATAGCAGGGCTTCACTTCTCAGTGGTATTATTTCTGTGTCTATTCTACGTTTTGGCATGCACCCAAGTTGTGTTGGATATGAATACTGACTTCAATTAGGTAGATTTTTACCAGTTTCTTTATAAATTTGGTCATAGGGAAATGCAAGCAGAAAGATACTTTGTACAACAATTGCTAGTCAACAGGCATATAAGCAGTAGTGCTAGCAATATAGCTGCAGTCAGGTTCCAAATATGCATGAATGCTTGCATAGGCAAACCAAGTAAAGCCTAATTTGTGGAATAAAATATTTTATTACTTTCAGACACAGCAAGAGCAATGTGTTTTGAATGTTGTCTCATTAGAAGCAACAACTGTACTTTTTATGATAAAAGGATTCTTTTCAAAATTTGCATCAAAAGTTGGCCATTTGTTTATTGTATAAACGTAAAGCATGCATTGGGAAGAAAATTAAGATTTTATTCTTCCATGTTCAGCTAAAATACCATGCCTTCATCGTCTCTCCTTCCTGTTCCCTCTGGGGAAGCTGCATCATGATGATCGTGATTCTCAGAGGTTGAGGTCCAACCTTTCAATTTCCAGATTAATATAGCACTTGAACACACACATAAATTCTCTTGAAGCCAATCAATTTTATGTGCATATCTAGCAGCTTGGTTGTATTGGGAAGACTGGAACTGGATCCTTAACAGCATTTGTACATTCTTTTACATTTAGCACTGAGCATGTAGGAGAGCAACCAGGAGCAGAATCTATATTCTGTATTTTACCATCGTCCAGACAAAGTAATGAAAAACTGAATTCTGAAGTATAATCAGAAGCTTGAATATGGAGTGGAAATTGATACACCACAGTTAACTTTTGAGTGCTTAATTTCTTCTTGGCTGTTCTGTGTCGTCTTTTAATGTGACTGTTGCTCAGATGTGGTTACCCTGAGCTGGCTGACTCTTTGACAGAGCTATGTGTACCAGTAAAACGATACAAGGCTGCATCTGTTCAGAAGAATTTTGCATGGTTCATACTTCTGGCCAACCTATGGAAGAGCTTGTAAAGTGTAGATGATATTTTCAATAATCTGCTGTGTTTTGTTCCCGGTGCTTCTGGTTAATGTGTGTGAACTAGAAATACATCCTATTTCTTCTTTTGTCAAATGTGCACGTATCCATTTTATGAAAAAATCAGGAGAAGCTCCTTGATAATCCTCTTTTCTGTTGAATACGCATTCAGAAGTGAATTCTTATACTGAAGTTTTAAGGATATTTTGGAATCAGCATGTCAATTTTTTTATTCCTGTTTTATGGTCTCATCTTACAGAAAGTTAAGGCAACTGCGGTAAAGACAAGGGAAGAATAATAGTGAAGAAAGCTGAAGGAGGAAAGTTAATACCTGTTTCATAACACTAACAAAAATAAAGCTACTGAAATGAAAAATAACTGTTCCTTTACTAAAGTAAAAACAATGAAAAGATTGATGGTCCTGCCCATGTGTGGGTGTGTATGTGTTTATGTAATGTGGGAAAAATTTCCTAACAAACTAAGAATAGTGGTTAAATGTTTGTCCTCTTGGTAGTGTCCTAGTCATGATGCAATTCTCAGCAAAATGTACTATAATTATACAAGGAAGTTGCTATTTGCATAGTGGAACACCATGTATTTTCTCTAGTTTCAAATAATTTTTAGAGCAGGACGTCAAAAGAGAAAGGTTCATGCACTATGTGTTGGAACACATTTGTTTGATGCATGTAATGTACCTTCAAAGTGCAGAAGTAGCTCAGGATGCAGAATGAATATGTATTCTAGTATTTGCTTTCACCTCCCCAGTAAGAAGCCTAGAAAAATGCTAAAATACTTTAGTGTGTATCACTGAATTTAGATAAAATTTGCTCTACATTTATTTTGCGTTAGAGAGGGGCTCAATTTTACTCGCACCTCAGAGGAAGTAATGGCAGAGTTGCACTTCTGAGAAGTCTGGAGTCGTCCTTCCCCTCTTGTGTTATCACATTGCAGTGGTCTCTCCTCTGGCACTTGCCTGCCTGTGCATTCTTGCAGTAACACTGCAACTTCAGGGCCTTTTCCCAGTCATGAAGCAATTTTCAGCAAACATTTGAAAAAGATGTCTTTGATGTTCACGGTAATGTATTTCTCAGTAGCTAAGTAGAAATTATAGTTTGACATAATCACCCATTGATCCTAGTCTGAGTACATATTGCTACGGACAAAGTCCTGAAAGCAAGTAGTTTAGGAAAAGTATGCAAAACAAGGCGTGTAAAATGTAGAGTATAGTAATTTCTTTTCTTTGGAATTGAGGTAGAGACTTATTTAGCAAAGTTTGTGCAGAATAGTCTTTCTAGACACAGTAGTGTCCTCAGTTTCTGTCCGGTACCTTAAGTGTGACTTTTTTATGCTTGAGAGCAGGCAAGGCTAATTTTTTTATTGCATTACTAAAACATGACAAATGGCAATCTTGTCTAACCAGAATGGCAAAGCTCTTCTGTCAGCCAGTGCTTTTCTTTGTTTCCTAGTAAATAAACATCCATTCAGGAATTGTAATGGATCATGGGGGAAAAGGTGTAAATCTAGCCATAGAATAAATTCAAGGCAAAATGGAGATTTTAAGCAAGACAGCATCACAAAAGCTTTATATACAGCAGTGTTGTTCAAAGACAGATCTGTGCCTAATGGTGTTATTTTTAAACACACGTCTTTTTTTCTCCATGATTGGCTTAAACTCAGCGTCTTCCATTGTGCATTCTACTATCTTTTCTTTTTTTCTTGATTAGATGAGATTTGGGTTCATAGAAGTTTCCTTTATTTTATGGTGTTTCTCTCTCAAGATGTAATCCATGATTGCCTCTTAACCAGAGTTTACATCAGTGTAAGCATGTCACAGTAATAAAAATATTTGTGTCCTGTAAAGAAATAATCTAGCCATAATTTGGAAGGCAGTTCTGTCATAAGTAGACCTTCTCATGACCTCTGTATGATTCCAGGAGGGGCTTTTTAAAAAATCACTTTCAAATATTCTGAGGCTAAAAAGGAAACTTCTGATGTTTTGAGATAATTCAAATACTTGTGTTTTATATTTTTATATAGAGAAGTGGTATTTTCCATAAATTTGTCTCTTTTGGGAGTTCTTTTTTTTTTTTTTTTGTTACTACTAGCATGATTTCACTCGGTGAGTAACTTCACTTGCTTTTGAAGAGATGTTATTTATACACAATGAATATGATACAAAGCCAACAATCCTACGTATACAAAATTTTTTAATCCACCAGTTCCTTATTGAACTAGACCAGTGTGCTTCCAGCATATGTTAGTGTAGTGCCTGAAAAAAGTGTATGGTAATCTTAACCTTAAATTGCATTACCTGCCACTTTTTGTCCAAATCTGTCCAGAATTTGTGGGAGAGGGTTGATCTCAAGATCATATGATCACGTTGGGTTTTGTAAGATGCTTGAATTTTAAACCGTCGAAGGGTGAGATTCAAATGAAATGGATGAGTGCACTTAAACCATTTTCTTTATCAGGAAATTAAAGCATGAAAACTGGCTATATTTTTGTAACAAATTTTAGGAAAATTACAAGCAGGTTCCTTACGCTGTTCAGTTTCGTGTGGCTGTGCCCGCGTAATTGTATGTCCCGCATGCAGCCGAGCTGTCGTACAGGCACGACTGGCAAGCGCAGCAAAGACCCAAGACTGCACTGCTGTGTGAATATTATAGATTCTTGTGTGTAACATGGTGACTATAACCAAGTGTCAAGAATTGTCCTATAAAATTTCAAGTTTGTTTTTTTTTTCCCCAGTAAATTTACAAATCTCTCATTTAACATACTGAAGAACAACTGGTGGTTTTCAAATGGCTCAAAATGCTTAATCAGTGGTACGTTAGGCTTTAGGATTCCTCAAAGGCAAGATCTTCAAGCTTTTACTTACACGACTGTTTGCAATGCAGCCGTGTAGCTTCAGCAGAGGTGAGTCCCTGTGACAAACTACTTGTTACTGTCTTTCTGTAGGCCTGTGTCCATCTCCAGCGCACGCCTTCACATGCACACTGACCGAACAGGTTTTACTTCAGGCCTGTGAAGTGGCCCCTCCTCTGGGCTGGGCTGCCACAATGCAAACAGTACTTACACAGCTTTGCAAGGCTGAATGACTGCTGGAAATTTTTTCATCTGTTTTATAAATTTGAACTATTTCAGGTTTTTAGTTAGGTGCTTTATGGCATCGTTGGTATGGCAGAAGCTGTTATTGGCCTCCTGTCACTCTGATCTGTGCTGGGCCTGTGAGGTATTAAGAAATCAAATTAGCTGGGATGCAGCATGTGTGTTTTGAGTTGTATGTGGAATGCAAACGTGCACTGGTCTGGGTGTGAACCAAGTTAATTTTGTGACTTCTGGATTTTGTGGTCCTGCTCTTTAGAAGCAGTAGCTAAGGAGTTGTTCTATAAGTGCCAGGAATTACAATGAATGGTTTCCCCTGTTTATTCTTGCATAATGTAAGCTGTGTGTGTTATATTTTGTGATGCATGCCTAGGGAAAAACCTCCTAGAAAAAATTTTGCGCTTATTTCATTAATTGTTTTTCCCTCATGCTGTCATCTAAATGTGGTGTTACTGGACAAAATAACTTGCTATACTGAAATGAAGCCATTCTTAGCACCAAGAAGGAGGGAAACTTGTATTTCATTCGTGGCTCTCCATCAGTCTGGGAAAACTCTGCAAGTTCACTCCCAGCATCTCCCCTTTTTCCTTCTGTGCATTTCCCACCCAAGCGCAGATAGTGCTGACCAATAACAGTGCTGACATAGATACCCTCCTTTCCTGTGCTGATTATACCTTTTGACTCCTTAGTCGAGAGTTTCGTGCCAGTTCGCAATTAGGGTTTTGTTTTCCATGCCATATTTACCTAAGTCTGTGAAAACAGTAGTTGTGTTGTAAAACTTACAGGGAGAGTTCTGTATATATGTTGCGAGTGGCTCTGAATATGTTAAAAAATCCCCAGGGAGAACTTCTTAGCCAAGTTCTAGAAGTTTTACCGTCTTATATGAAGCTTGAGGTCCAGTGTATATGGGGGAGGGAAGGAAAAGAATAGGAGTCTTTCATTTTAGCTTTTCTATATGAAATGCATACTGCACTGATGCTTCCCTGGCGTGCAGCCTAGTTAAACTTCAAAATTAGGGCAAGGAAAAAAAAAATGGAATGGTAAAATGTGAGATGAAATTCTCACTTGTGTTATCTCTAGGAAGGAGCTAACAGTGGCTGCAATAGTATAAATTAAGCATCCCAATCTTTACAGTATGCTGTGAGCACCCCATGAAGCCTATCAGCAGGTACTCTGCTTAATAAGACTTCTTCCTCTGACTTAATCTGTGAGATGCCTGTGTCGAAAGACATCATTTTGGGCACTCAGAATGATAAATGCATTAGCTTCACCGACACATCTTTACTTATTTGTGTTTTTTTTCTCTCCTCATCCCCCCCTGAAAGGGGGGGGGGGGGGAAAGGGGATTTAATCCTTTCCGAGATAGATGTTGGCTGTCACTTGAGCTTCAGTGTCACCTGGAGCTGTTGCTAGGCTTTTGCCCAGCAAACTTTGTCTATATGGAAGACAGTTCTATGAGGGTGATAGATTTGAGCTGTTTATTTGCAAATATTTTCCAGTTTATTGTTCCTTTATATAGTAGTGCCAAGCATAGTGTTTATTGTTTTGCAAACTAGAAAGAGGAAAACTCTCTGCCTCCTGAGGCTGTGTCATTGTGATGTTTCATTATTTTGGAATGAACTACGTAAGAAAGGCACTGTATAGGGACTGCTTCATCCGTCACTGAAATAGGGTACTATATAATGGTATATAACACGTTAGTACAGAAAGCAAAGAACTTTTCAGTTGAAAGTAGGGGGGTCTTTAAGCAGAATGCAGTAATCTGAACTTCCAGGGATTCAGAATAATAACAACTTTTAAAAACAGAAATTGTTTTTTAACAGTGGTAAGTTTTCAGGGATATTACAAACTAAGGTCTGAATCTGATGTTTCTCTCCAACTCCATGGCAATTCATTAACTCAGAATCTACCTGCCACAAACTCATCTGTAACAGCCGCTCAGGGGACAAGTATCCTTTCAGTGTATGTTTTGCAGAGGGCTTCTGTCACTTGAGGTGGGCTGACTCAGGAGGACTGATTGAAATGCAGGCGATAAAAATCAACTCTGCCCTCTGTTTCACATCACTTCTCCATGTAGAGTCTGAGTGTGACCATCCCATCTTTTCTTAATAGTTCTTGGGTACATATTCAGCTCTGGTAGAGTAGAAGATCTCCTGCTGAGCTGCTGCTATTGCTGCTTCCTTAAACACATTCATGTTCTTCAGCTCTCATCCATGCATGTATCTTGATGAACCTGGCTTAACTTGACATTTCAGTGGATTTCAGAACAATAGATGTGCCTACACACATGCCAGAAATACAGCACCTTCAAGATCATGATTTCTCTGTTCGGTATATTCAGCAATATTCACTTTCCTTTTTCTTTTTTTTTTTTTCTTTTTCCTTTTTTTTTTTTTAAGTAAAGTGATACTTGATGAACCCTTGGTTCTTCTCATTTTGTGCATCCTTTCCAAAATGCTGTAATGTAAACTCTTTGGAGTTCCTTGGGAAGCTTTACTGATATTTTGAGCTATTTTTGCTGTTCTTGCTGCAATTGGTTGTTTCTCATATTACAGATTGGATGAGAATATTGTGTACCTTTTTTTTTTTTTTTTTTCTCTCTGCCTATTGCAGAAAAACCCCCACAGTATTGTTGAAGCCAAAGGTGGTGGTTGCAGGATGGACACTGACTTCTTGTTACCCGAGCTTTCAATAGAGCAGCAAATGTAGGCACCTTGTCACTTACAAATGTGCTGCTTTTAAGCTCAATCTTTTATCCACAAACTTTCTGCGATGTGTGTGGCCACTGTTGATAAGGCGTGTATCACAACACTCTGTGTGGTCAGGAAGACCAATTTCTCCTGCTATTATCTCAAGAGTGGAGCTGGAAGTATGCCCTTGAAATCTTTTATTTCCCCCTTCACTATGACCACCTCCAAACTACATTTTGAGACTGAGACAACTTTGACTTCAGTCAGTCCTCTGTCCAAAACCCTTGCCTTTACTGTCTATATGAAGTAAAACTGCTTGTGCCATTTCTGCTGCTGTGTGAGGATGATAAAATGGAGAGCAAATGTAGTCTCAGTATAAATACTGTTTAGAGGCAAGCTACAGGATAAAACGTTTTCATTGTGGATTATAAGCTGTTCCAGAAAGACTGGGGATGCACTGTGGAGTAACTGGAAAGGGTGCTTGGCTAGGTGATAGCAGGGCACACTGAAGTTTAACAAAAGGGCTAATTAGCTAGCAAAATCGAGATGTCATATGTCAGGCAGGGACACACAATAAACTTCAGTTTAATTTAAAACAGAACTTTACAAGGCCTCATTTCCATACATATAAAATGCTGAATTGCATCTTCATCAAAATAATGGTTATGATTTTTTTTTTCCTGATGTTTGCTTGTCTGGGTTGATATGACTTGGCTTTCTTTGTCAAACCTCTGGGTATTAGTATGTGGTGGCTGCTTTACACTTAATTTTTATGGAACCCTGAAAGGAGCAAATAAATATGTAATTGTGTAACTGCTGCTTGTAACAACATTATAAATACAAGGCATTATTCATAAAATGTATAAATACCATTCCTTGGCTTGGTAGTTGGGATCAAGGTAGAAGACTCTCCATCCGTGTACTATAAGCACATGTATAAGTGGTGGGAGATGGGGCTCCCCTCTTCCCAGCGTACTGTTTTGTGCCACTGGTGATGTTACTGTTTTGCTGAGGTGTCTGTAGGACGGATAGGAGTCATGAAGCTGTTGGTAGGTCCATTCACAGATACTTCTGTTAATGTTTTAGGGATGGTTTCAATACACAGCTCCGTGATCTTTCAAGCCTGACTGGTGGGTAAGGGACAGGCTAGAAGCAGTTTGCGACTGCTGAAGCACGCTTGTGCTAAGGTCGGATCCAACAGTTGTTACATGCAGAGGAAATGGAGGAAGCAAGTGAAAAGGAAGCTGTGGATGGATGTAAATAGGTGGGATATCGGATGGCTGTATGACACACCCTTGAGGAAGTGCAGATACGCATCCTTCCGAATATGCGTACGTAGAGATCAGACCAGGAGCTGTGTTCAAACAAATCCATTGCTCTTAGATCGAGTACTGCTCTTTCTGGATGCGGCAGCTTTAAAGTAAGCCTGTTTGCGTCTGCTCATGTGCTCTAAGTCTTGTTAAAGTGTGAGAGTCCATTCCGCACATGTGTTTTAAATTACTTAGGTTGATGCCAAGCTCAACTTGTGCTTCCTATAATAACCTTGTTTCCTTTTTATTATTTTGGAGCATTTTAAACTGACTTTGAGGTGCTGGGTTTTCCCACAGCTTGTATAAAATCCAGTACTACAGGTAAGCTGTAGCATGCCGTTGATCCAAAAGGAGATACTGCTTGAATGAAGGAAAACTGATAGATGGAGGAAAGACTGGTAAGGGTGCTGCAAAGATGTGTGGTTGGGGAAAGTGCCAGTTTGATGCAGAAGCTAACAGAATAGAGAAGTGGGTCATTTATCAGGGTCAAAGTAAAAAGGTATCAGGCTTAAACACTTTTTTTCCGTTGATTTATCGGTTTTAACACCAGAGCATCAGTTCTTAACCTGTGTGAGATCATTGAAGCTCCATCTCTGAAGAGCAAATGTTTAGCCGTCAGTTGGAGAGGCCAGCTTGTCTAACACAACTGTAACATCACAGAGCTGTATTTATTTTGGTTTGGTCCCTGGATTTTTCTCTAATTTACTTTGGATAGACAGACATTTATTAAAACTTAAGCTGCTTTATATCACAGGCTTGTTGTTTTTAGGGTGGTTTTTTAACAAACTAAATTCTCTCTGTCTCAATTTCACTGGTGAACGAAACGAGGGCAACTGCCTGCTTGGCAAGTGTCCTTCCTTGTTTTGCCAGGACTGTTGCTTTTTAATGCTACTGTGACAAGTCGCTGTTACTTGGGGAAAAGATTGAGCAAGCCTCAGGTTTTTCAAGGGTTGGATAATCTTCTGTATGAAGCACTGGTCTGCAAAGTGGAAAGCTGAGCTCTGTTCAACTGCAGGCTTCCTGTGTGCTATCAGTGAAGTCATTAAAGCTCTGTCTTAAGTGGATTGCTTGGAGAGTGGGAATAAAAATACCTCCTGCTTCACCAGGGTGTGGAGGCCTAACTTGGACGTGTGACTGAAAGACAGTGTGTAACTGACGAGCACTGCTGCCCGGGTAGGTGCTCTGGGACTGAGGAGCGCCTTATTCCTCCACGTTGTGTCACGTGGCTGCGGTTTCTTGGGTTTGTGCAAACTGCAGCCACATTCCCACCCACTTTGACCAAGTGGTGCCAGGTTGGTGACGGCAGCAATGGCATGGTTTGTATTAGTTTTAATTCAACAAGTCTGGCGTTCTCTTTACAGGGGAGGATGCCTGGTTAGTAAATGAACTGGAGTGTGTGGAAATACCTGTCTGGGGAACTGCCCCTTCCGACTGCAGCTGGTGTTGCAGGTGTACATAAAATGGCAAAACCACTGTTCTCTCAAAGATGTCACCGGCCGGGTTTTAGTGTGTCAATAAGTGATGTCCTCAGGGCTTTGTGTTCTAGGTCACATTACGCCACACCCGTCACATTTTTTGCCATGATTTGGCTCTAAATGCTCCAACAGCAAGCTGTGCGCACAGTCCAAAAGTCATGTATGGAGTGGTGGTTATGTGGTGTAGCAAAGGTGCTGGGCATACAGTGCCTTTCTAAGGTCTGTTAGGAAAACTCGTGGCAAAGTGGTTTCTCTGTGCAAAATAGCTGGTGTGTCAGGACAGACCTTGTGTTTGGGTATTGCTGCTTAATCACTCTTCCTCTGAGGACCATTCCCCAAGTGCCTGCTGTGGGCCTAACAGCAAAGTGGCTCTTGCTGTTTAATGGTTTTACTCTCCCTCACCCTTCTGCTGTGTAAACTCCTCTGATAAAGGTCTTGGTGTCATCGCTGGGCTGACATTCACTATGTAAATCTGTGTTTCTGGCAGAACGTACCTAGCTCTGCTCTTGGGCTAGCCCCTGCCCTTGTTTGTCACAGAGTCCCAAGACAGCAAAGCAAAGCTCTGCTCGGGAAAGGCATCGTTATTCCCCTTCCCCACCGGGAGCTCCGTTTCGGATGGGGCTCGTACCGCAGGCAGCGGCAGCATGCTTGCCCCGTGTCCCGCGGCGTCGCCGTCCTAACAGATCTATTTTGTCTTGCTTGCTTTCTGGCTCCCAGAAGACGTGGCAGAGGATTTTATTACTGATGGTGGTGCTGGTGTCGGACAGCACTGCTTTGGTGGACGCTCTAGGGCCAGGGCCGCG